>NW_024110970.1:0-8633 GCF_003073215.2 Triticum urartu
CTCCAACGGAGACGTACTTCCCCTCAAAAGGAAGGAATTTCGGTAACACATCCTCGTCTTCACCGGATCCACTCTTGGTTATCTCTTATCTTTACTTGTGCAAGCTCTTTAGTGTTTGTTCCCTTGCTTGCTTGTGTGCTTGTTGTTGTTGCATCATATAGGTTGCTCACCTAGTTGCACATCTAGACAACCTACTTTGATGCAAAGTTTAATTTGGTAAAGAAAAGCTAAAAATTGGTAGTTGCCTATTCACCCCCCCCCTCTAGTCAACCATATCGATCCTTTCAGCGCGACACGTGGCGAATGACTGAGAGCGTGTCAAGTGACGCTGATCGTTGCGAGGCTCCCGAAGGAGCGCTCGTTAACTAATTGCTCCCCAACTTGATCATGTGGTTTCCTTAAAAAAACCTTGATCGTGTGGTGGAGAGCTTAGTTGAGACATAGCTAATTATTCTTTTAGCCTAAAAAGAGTTAATTCACTTTTTTTGTGGGAAGACATAACTAGAATTAGGAAGTCCGATTTTATTATTCTTTTAGCCTAAAAAGAGTTAATTCACTTTTTTTGCGGGAAGACATAATTAGAATTAGCAAGTCCGATTTTATTAGTTAAATTTATAATCAAAGTTTAATCTTAAATACAAGGTAACTCAGTAAACTCGACAAAAGAAAGCATAAGGTGTATTCCCATTTTTTTTTTGAAAAAAGGAGGTTAAGACCCCTGGTCTCTGCATCAATCGATGCGTATAGTCATTTTTATTTATTATTTAACATAGGTCGAGCAAAAATATACATCAACCTATTCGAAGCCATCACTCACACCTACAAAACTTGATAATGTGAAGTGCTCTCACTCTCTATCTCTAAAATCGGTGTCGTCGCCGATCCATCATCATAACATATCGGAACCCACAGCCGGTGCAGCAGACCTAAAGCGTACACCATATGCACACGTTTTAGACGCTACCATCATCATCGAACCGATGACGCATCTTCAAGAGAGAGATCTGCATCATCCTTGCCAGTCCGTTCATCCGTCGACACCACCACGGCGCCCAACGGCACCACCACCCCGCGCTCGTCCGTCCAGACGCGAAGATTCTGGAAGATCTGTCTTGCGTAGCACCTGTCGACCAAGCATGACACAACGTAGCACCTGTCGCTCAAGCATGACTTGAAATCTCTACTGAAAGCTCCGTGCAAGACGAAGCCGCTCCACCTCCTGTCTCTGTCTTCCAGCTTTGCTCCACAAACGATGCTCCCAAGAGAGAAAACGACACCACAGTACCGCCATCGTCCGATTTGGAAGACCGGATCCTAGGTTTTTCCCGGAGCAGCACGAGTGGGTCAACAGTAGTTACACAACGATGCCTTCATCAAGGTAACGATGCAGAACGCCACCATCGCCTGCCATCGGCTCGGTTTTCACCGGCAACTATGCCTTCTCAACTCGCAACCAAAACTAGATGGCGGATCTCGAGATCTGACTATCCAGGCTCAGGCCGACCACCTTCGACGGAGGAGATGGCCACCACCCTCGGTGGCACCGGCTAAATCAGATGCAGCGCCAAACCGCCAGGAAAGATGAAGACCGAAGGGCAATCTCGCGCCGCCGGGGGGGGGGGGGGGGCGGCCGGCCTAGGAGCGATCCTGTTGCGTGCCCGAGGTGTATCCCGACATGGACTCGAACAATCGAAGAACCGCAAGATCGATCGATATCTCATGGATCGAGAAGAAAAACTTAAGAAGATGGACGTCACCGAGGAGGCCGCCGTGAGATACACTAATATGTATTGGCTAGATCTTGTGAGCTCCAAATCGGCGCGTTGCAAGGAAGAGAGGATCTTCGAGCGTGGCCTGGTGGTCCCGCTTAAAGCGGCCGACGCCGACTCGTACATGACGCTCGGCATCAACGGCGCACTGGTGAGCATGAAGGGCCGTGACTTGACAATCGTCGACAGGAGCTGCACGTACGTCGGCCAGATGGTCGTGTCGGGGTCGGACATCGGCGTCTCCACGACGCTTGATCTCGTCCAGGTCAACGCCCACGGTGAAGCAACAAAGACCATCCGCGGCGTGCGGCCGTCCGGCCTCCGGCGCGTTAGGGCTCTCAGCCTCGGCGACTACGTGGTGTCCGGGCCGTGGCTGGGCCGGGTGGTCCAGGTGTTCCTGGACGTCGATGTGGTGTTCGACGACGGTGCCGTCTGCAAGGTCACCGATGCGGAGCCCAAGAAGCTACAAGCGGCGAACACGGTGGCTACTTTCCGCCTGGAGATGAACTGCGCCTTCTACCCCGGTGACCGTGGCGACCCCTCGGCCGTCTTCAGGGAGTCACAATGGCTAGATGGCAACTGGAAGCCGGAGCACGAAGTGGGCTCGATCTCCAGGGTGGAGATAGTCAGCGTCCTTGTCTACTGGGTCGCGTCGGCGCACGGCGGCACCGATGAGCAAGTCCTCGAGATGTCTACGCCTTCGGCCTACCAGAATCCTAGTGACCTGACATTCTTCTGCTCCTCACTCGATCTCCAGGGTGGAGATAGCACTACTAGGAAAAGGGCTACTAATGGCGCACCAGTTTTGCCTACTAATGACGCATCACTGGTGCGCCATTAGTATCACGCCACTAGTATAGGCCACGGTGCGCCATTAGTATAGGCCACTGGTGCGCCATTAGTATTTTTGAATTTTGAAGGCAGGAAAATAATAGTGGCGCACCGTCTAACCCCCACCGTGCGCCATTGCTATTTTTGAATTTTGAATTTGGATCTGGATCGTGATTTTTTTGCCCATTTTTTGCTCGTCTTTTTTGCTCGTTTTTTGGCACGATATTTTTTCAAATTTTGTTCCTGTTTTTGAATCTTGTACGTTCTTTTGCCGTGTTCTTTTGCCGGAGAGGAGGAGGAGGAGGTCACCGGAGAGGCGCTCGCCTACATCGCCGGAGAGGAGGAGGAGGAGGAGTTCGCCGGAGAGGAGGAGGAGGAGGTCGCCGGAAAGGAGTTCACCCGAGCATCGGAGAGGAGGAAGGAGAAACCATGAGGGGATGGGAGGAGAGGAGGGAGGAGGAGGGCGCCGGAGAGGAGGAGAGTAGTCTGGTGGAGGAGAGAAGGGGAGATGGAGTGGAGGAGAGGTGGAGTGGAGGAGAAGAATGAAGAGGTAAGGAGGAGAGGCCCACGCCCAGCCATATATACGGCATAGTAATGGCGCACCGCGGGCAGGGGCGCCATTACTAACTTTTTTTTTGGTTTATTTTGAATTTTGAAGGCAGGAAGATACTAATGGCGCACCATGGGCAGGTGCGCCATTAGTAACTTTTTTTTTATTTTTTTGACTTATTTTGAATTTTGAAAGCGAGAAGATAGTAATGGCGCACTATGGGTAGGTGCACCATTAGTAAGTTTAAATTTTTTTGAATATTTTTGCCTCTCCAGATCTTAAAAGTCCCGTATCTTTTTTTCTGTTAGGTTTTTGAGGATTTTGAAAATGTTTAACGGGGTTCCTGTTAAATTCGGATGTAACTTTTTGAGTAGATGATTTTTCATATAAAAAACTTTTTTATCCGAGTTCGTAAGCAAAAGTTATGGCCATTTTACGAATTCTCGAGAGATTTCGCAAATAAAGTCGAAATTCATATTTGTAAATTTTCACAACAACTAGACCACATATCACATGGGAAACTTTTTTTTTGACATTTCCATCATTTTTTCTAAATTTTTTTTAAACTGAAAAGGCGGTCAGGGGGGAAGGGAGTGCATTCGGTGGAAGTGATGGCCAAGTTACTAATGGCGCACCGTGGCATGGTGCGCCATTACTATATACTAATGGTACGCCATTATGGTGCGCCATTAGT
This sequence comes from Triticum urartu, assembly GCF_003073215.2. Classification (NCBI taxonomy): domain Eukaryota; kingdom Viridiplantae; phylum Streptophyta; class Magnoliopsida; order Poales; family Poaceae; genus Triticum; species Triticum urartu. The sequence continues at coordinate 3,845 of NW_024110970.1, forward strand.
AGTTTTGCAAAAAATTAAATTAATTTTTTTTACTAATGACGTACCGTGGATGTGGTGCGCCATTAGTATTTGAACACTAATGGCGCACCAACACATGATGCGTCATTAGTATATAGTAATGGCGCACCACATATCTGATGCGCCATTAGTATCAATTTCATCTATAGTCCTTTTCCTAATAGTGTAGTCAGCGTCTTTGTCTACTGGGTCGCGTCGGCGCACGGTGGCACCGATGAGCAAGTCCTCGAGATGTCTGCGCCTTCGGCCTACCATAATCCTAATGATCTGACATTCTTCTGCTCCTCATTCGATTGCAGCTGGGGGCTGGGCGACCGCTGCTTTCTCATTACAAAAACCGATGAGGACGATACTTCCGATCATCACCACCAGGACGAGCCATTGCATGCACTGCCCACCATGACCGTCTCCAGCACTCGTACCATCGTCGACGTGCTGTGGCAGGACGGCACACGGCAGCATGGGGCACCGTCGATCTCACTCAACCCCTCCGAGTGCACGGATGAGCACGAGTTTTTCCCTGGGCAGTACGTTTTTGACAACGCTCCTATGGATGTCACGGCTGGTGTAGTTGGAGATGACGACATCGTGAGTGCCACCGACGATGCATCGACGCGGCGCGTCGGGGTCGTGAGAAGCCTGAATTCCAATGATCACACGGTGCAGGTGTCGTGGATCAAGGCTAACAATGAGGCCGGCAACCTAAGCTTGGAGGTCGAGTGCGACAGTACTACCGCAAGTGCATATGATCTGAGCAGGGATCCTGATCACTCCGTTTTCTATGGAGACATCGTCGTTCGTCTGCTACCAAGCGTCGCTGGAAGTACACCAGCAGTGGTAGTGCAGCAACCACAGGCCCCCGCCGATCTTTCATGGGTTGGACAAGTTGTTAACCTCTGTGTCGACGGCCACGTCCAAGTCAAGTGGGGTGATGGCACCACGTCAATGGTATGCATGCATGCATGGATCTTTTGCCACTAGCTACTCGATCGACTTAATTCATTGCCCTTCGTGAGAAACATAATAATATGTAGGGGTACAATGTCTCTCATATCTCTATTTTCAGGTATTGCCCCATGAGATCAGTGTTGTCAACAAGGATAACTACACTCAACTGCAGGCTGAGATGGAGAACTGGGCGGAGGAGGACGCCGTCGTCGATGATCCTCATGATGAATCGGATGCTATCAACGTGGTATTTATCTACCTAGCTACTCCCTCCGTTTCAAAATAGACGACCCAACTTTATATTAAAGTTAGTATAAAATTGAGTCATCTATTTTAAAACGAAGGAAGTAGCTTAGAAACATCATCTCATGTATCTCGACGCAAACCCCGTTAATTATGTGCGTAATATCATGCATTAACGTACGCAGTAATCATGTGTGGTATATCTTATACCCAATTACAGGACAATGATCCAACAGATACTACAAGTGTCGAAGGCGATGACGGTTTTGTGGATGAACTAGATGGCCCTGCAGCCGTGACCATGCAGAATTTGGCGCATGTATCTGCGGGAAGCCACGAAGACCCTAACGTTGGTGGCGCTGCAACAGGGTACAACATTGCTGATCTCGCAGCAAGAAGCGATGCCGGTGTCGATGCTAGTGACGGCGACTCTGTGCAGGATGTGGTGAAGGTCACAGATGTCACAGGTGATGACGATCGTCCATTTAACTTGCCACATTTCGATGTAGTGCAGAGCCCTCCGGATGATCACCATTACCTTGACACCACGGACCAGGTAGGTGCACTAAGAGAAGTCATCCTCCTCAATTTTGCGCCTTTTTAGATTTGATGTAGCAGTGTTCTTTCTTTTGTCAAATGAACTACAGGGCAGCGCTGGCAGAAAGAGATGGGTCAAGACGGTGCAAAAAGAGTGGAAAATACTGGAGAATAGCTTACCAGGTATCTCGCATAAGTCCATAACCGTATGGTGCATCTAAATTTAGTTCCACCAGGATTTGGCTAAGTGATTCTAAAAATGGTAACTTGGATTTGTTTTTGTCTCACCTACTTGTACCTTTTCTAGAGAAAAATGCAAGTCACTCGGCTGAAGTTGCACTTCTTAGAAATATACATGGATAAGAAAATCTAGGTGAACTTAGTATTTGAAAATCCCAGAAGCGTATCTATGCCTCAATATATATGTTTCAAGCCCGTAAAGTGTTTGAAAATAGAAGAAATAGAAGAGTGTTTGAAAATAAACAACAAACGGTCGATATATCATGATTGCTCAGACCAAGTGTGATGCCTACCAATGGTTAAAAGCCGAAGCATAGTGTTTGGAGTCGTTTTTCATTTAGGTAGTGGTCGTGGTCGCCGTACAAGGAACAGAAAAGTGTTTGAAAATAGGCGACAAATTCTCATGGTCCATATCCTGGTTGTTCAGACCAAGTGTGATGCCTACCAATGGTTCAAAGCCAGAGCAAAGTGTTTGGAATCGTTGTTCACTTAGGTCACGATCTTGTTTGTCTTAGGTTAGTTTTTGGGTCGTTGTTAGAACATGTTAGTTGCTAATCTTCGTTAGTCATTATTCTTTCTTTTTTGTATCTTGATCTTTGTAAGGTTAAGACTTTGTATGACCTCTTTTCTCCTTCTATAAGATCACATGCAGTCCTTATGCAAGGTTTGAAAAAGGGAATAATAAATGACATATGGCGATGAATGAGATTGACATCGATATTTGCATGTGCAGATGGTATCTACGTTCGGGCATTCGAGGGACGCATGGACCTGCTCCGGGTGGCGATGGTGGGTGCGAGCGGTACACCGTACCAGGACGGGCTCTTCTTTTTCGACATGCAGCTGCCGCCGTCCTACCCAGCCGTGCCGCCGCAGGTCTACTACCACTCGTTCGGCCTACACCTCAATCCAAACCTCTATCCCAGCGGTACGGTGTGCCTGAGCCTGTTCAAAACCTTCGACGGCGAGGGCACAGAGGTCTGGTCGCCGGGAACATCAAGCCTGCTCCAGGTCGTCGTCTCCCTTCAAGCACTTGTCCTCAACGACCAACCCTACTATAACGAGGCCAGCCTTGAGGCGCTGATCAATACGCCGGAGGGCCACCGCAACGCGTTGCCCTACTGCGAGAACGCCTTCCTGCTCAGCCGGCGGACCATGCTACACCTGGTGCGCCGACCGCCCCAGGGGTTCGAGGGGTTCGTGAAGGACCACTTCCGCCGTCAGGGGAGGTACGTGCTCAGGATGTGTGAGGCATACCTGAAAGGATGCGTGCCTGTTGAAGAGGGGGGCATGGAACTACCCTGCTCGGCCGGCTTCAAGATCGCGCTTGCCAATGTGGTGCCGAGGCTCGTGGCTGCCTTCACAATGAATTAATGCCTTCACAATGATTGGCGACGAAGGCAAAGGGTACGACCTCACCAGCACAACCACCCAATTCTCATAGTACAATACAATTAACTCATCTCAGTCTCAGTGATCTGGAGGCATTAATTCATTACTGTACTACTTGTTTTAGGATTATTTTGTGCTTTTTTTTGCAACTGAGGGTTTATTTTATTCATTATTTCTTGTTTGCATTGTTAACAGGAATGCACACTATGGGGTGCGACCACTGCACTCAGTGGTTACCACCACCCGATAGATATTCTCGTAGGGTCTGCCGCTGCTCCGATGGCTTTTTTGAGGGTCTTATGTTCAATTGAACCTACTGGCTTCCTGGGTCTGTACTACCATTGTAAAATAAAATGTACTTCCTTCATTATAACATCCACAATGCGGCTATATCTCCCATGTGTCGGAGCACGACTTAGAGGCATAACCGCATTGTAGGCATGTCGCAAGAGGGGTAATCTTTACACATCTCATGTACTGAATAAGAAAGAGGTACATAGTTGGCTTACAATCGCCACTTCACATAATGCATAAATATAACATTACATCATCCAGAATACAATTAAGGTCCGACTACAGAACAAAAATAAAGACAACCCCAAATGCATATAGATCCCCGATCGCTCCAACTGGGCTCCACTACGGATCGTCTGGAAAGGAAACATAGTAACGTCCTGAATCCTCGTCGAACTCCCATTTGAGTTCGGTCGCATCCCATGGAATGACATCATCGGCACCTGCATCTGGTTTTGGAAGTAATCTGTGGGTCACAGGGACTCGGCAATCTCACACCCTCGCGATCAAGACTATTTAAGCTTATGGGTAGGAAAAGGTAGTGAGGTGGAGCTGCAGCAAGCACTAGCATATGTGGTGGCTAACTTACGCAAAGGAGAGCGAGAAGAGAAGCAAAGCACGGTCGAGAAGATATCAGATCAAGAAATGATCCTACTACTACTTACGTTCAAGCATAACACGAGACTGTGCTCTCTTCCCGAACTCCGCCGAAAAGAGACCATCACGGTTACACACGTTGTTGATTCATTTTAATTAAGTTAAGTGTCAGGTTTTCTACAACCGGATATTAACAAATTCCCATCTGCCCATAACCGCGGGCACGGCTTTTGAAAGTTCAAAACCCTGCAGGGGTTCCCAACTTAGCTCATCACAAGCTCTCACGGTCAACGAAGGATATTCCTTCTCCCAGGACGACCCAATCAGACTCGGAATCCCGGTTACAAGGCATTTCGACAATGGTAAAACAAGACCAGCAAAGTCGCCCGATGTGCCGACAAATCCCGATAGGGGTCGCACGTATCTCGTTCTCAGGGCACACCGGATGAGCGCTCCGTACAACTAAAACCAAACCTCGAGTTTCCCCGAGGGGGCGCTGCAAAGGACTCTAGTTTGGACC
>NW_024110971.1:0-15049 GCF_003073215.2 Triticum urartu
AGTAACGCGTAGCCTGCAGTGCAATCGCTCAGGTTCAGTTAGAGCCCAACGTCTCGCTCGAGTTCAGTTAGAGCCAACGCCTCACACACACGCGCGTACGTGTACGAGAGAAACGCGCATCGCTCGGCTCCCAACCTCCCACCGTAACCGGGAACTCCCGGAAATTTTCCTCCCCCTCGCTTCTACCACGGTTTTTCCCCGTCATGGACGGCCCAAAGAATGTCATGCAGCCGCGTCTCCGGCCCGCCCAGGACGAAAAGCCCATTTTCTGTCATGATTTTTTGTCATAGAAGTAGGAGCCCACCACATCAATGATGATACTGGGTTTTGTCACAATTATCGTCATAGAAGTGTCATATGTATGACAGAAAAAAAATTCGTTCGGCCCAAAATGTCACGGATGTGTCTTTTTTTTGTAGTGCTTTATGCAAAACTAGTTGCATGTCTGTCGGTGGAACCGGCCCCATGAACATGGTCATGTAAGGTTGGTTTGGGCCGCTTCATCCAACAATACCGCCTAATCAAAATAAGACATTGGTGGTAAGCAGCATGATGATCACTGCCCACAACTCTTTGTGTTCCACTCGTGCATATCATCTACGCATCGACCTGGCTCAGATGCCACTGTTGGGGAACGTAGCATGCAGTTTTAAAAAAAATTCTACTCTCACGCAAGATCTATCTAGGAGATGCATAGTAACGAGAGGGGGAGAGTGTGTCCACATACTCTTGTAGACCGAAAGTGGAAGCGTTTCACAACACGGTTGATGTAGTCGAACTTCTTCTCGTTCCGACCGATCTAGCACCGAACGTACGGTAGCTCCGAGTTCTACACACGTTTAGCTCGATGACGTCCCTCAAACTCTTGATCCAGCAAACTATCAAGGGAGATTTTTGTCAGCACGACGGTGTGATGACGGTGATGGTGAAGTGATTCGTGCAGGGCTTCGCCTAAGCACTTTGACAATATGACCGAAGGCGTAAACTATGGAGGGCGGCGCCGCAGACGGATAACAGATTTTTTTGTGTGTTCTAGCGGTGCCCCCCATATATATAGTTTGGAGGGGAGGAGAGGCAGCCAAGGGGGCACCCCAAGTAGGAGGAATCCTACTTGGGCGCCTCCCAATTCGGCCTCCCCGCTTACCATATCCACCGGAGGGGGAAGGGAGGAGGAGGGGGGAGAGAAGGAAGGGGGAGGCCAAATCCCTCCCCTTCCTTTCTCTCTTCTCCTCTTTCCTCCTCCCTATTTCGGCCTACATGGGGCGCATCAACCCCTAGGGGCTGGTCTGTCCCCTTCTTGGCCCATTAGGCACATGTAGTTGCTAGGGGGATGCCTGGAAGCCCTTCTGGTGACCCGATATGTATCCGGTACCCCTAGAACACTTCCGGTGTCTGAATATCATCGTCCTATATATGAATATTTACCTCTCAACCATTTTGAGACTCCTCATCATGTCTGTGATCTCATCCGAGACTCCGAGCAACATTTGGTCACCAAATCACATAACTCATATAATACAAAATCGTCATCGAACGTTAAGCGTGTGGACCCTACGGGTTCGAGAACTATGTAGACATGACCGAGACACCTCTCCGGTCAATAACCAATAATGGAACCTGGATGCTCATATTGGGTCCCACATATTCTACGAAGATATTTGTCGATCATACCGTAATGACAACATACGTTATTCCCTTTGTCATCGGTATGTTACTTGCCTGAGATTCGATCGTCGCTATCTTCATACCTAGTTCAATCTCATTACCGGCAAGTCTCTTTATTCGTTCTGTAATACATCATCCCGCAACTAACTCATTAGTCACATTGCTTGAAAGGCTTATTATGATGTATATTATCGAGAGGGCCCTGAGATACCTCTCCAATACTTGGAGTGACAAATCCAAATCTCGATCTATGCCAACCCAACAAACACCTTTAGAGATACCTGTAGAGCATCTTTATAATCACCCTATTACATTCTGACGTTTGATAGCACACAAGGTATTCCTCCGGTATCCGAGAGTTGCATAATCTCATAGTCAAAGGAATATGAATATGAAATGAAGAAAGCAATAGCAATAAAACTTAACGATCATTATGCTAAGCTAATGGATGGGTCTTGTCCATCACGTCATTCTCCTAATGATGTGATCCCGTTCATCAAATGACAACACATGTCTATGGTTAGGAAACTTAACCATCTTTGATTAACGAGCTAGTCTAGTAGAGGCTTACTAGGGACACGGTGTTTTGTTGATGTATCCACACATGTATCAAGTTTCTGGTTAATACAATTCTAGCATGAATAATAAACGTTTATCATGATATGAGGAAATATAAATAACAACTTTATTATAGCCTCTAGGGCATATTTCCTTCATATATACGAAATACATGCCTACATTACATTGATGAATTGGAGCTAGTTCTATGTCACCCTAGGTTATGATTGTTACATGATGAATGCCATCCAACATAATTATCCACCACTAATCCAATGCCTAGGACTTCTGCATATTGATCTTTGCTAAGTTACTACTACTGCAGCTCTTGTTATAATTGCTACAAAACTACTACTGTTACTATTACCATTATTGTTGCTATTGTTACTACCGCTACCAGACTATCATATTATCGTGCTACTGATCACTCCGCTACAGATATTTAGTTCTCCAGGTGTGGTTGAATTGAAAACTCAACTGCTAATACTTGCAAATATTCTTTGGCTCCCCTTGTGCCGGATCAATAAATTTGGGTTAAATACTCTACCCTTAAAAACTGTTGTGATCCCCTATACTTGTGGGTTATCAAGACCTTTTTCTGGCGTCATTGCCGGGGAGCATAACTCTATTCGCTGGGTCACTTGGGATTTATATCTGTTAATCACTACGAAAAATATGATGGATGATAGAACCAAGATTGTTCCCTCTAGGATGAGGGGAGGTAAGGAACTGTTATCTAGCTCTGCACTTGATTCACCTTTTGTTTTAATTAAGCTTGCGACATCACCACATGCTATTAATTTGGATATGTCATAAGTAATTGATGATGCTACTTATGCTATTGATGATATTGTGCCACTAGGAGAATTTCTTGATGAACTTGCTAAAGCTAAAAAAATTGAGAATGATAAGACCGATGAAATCATTGAAACTGAAAATTATGAAACACCTATTCGACCTAGCTCTCCTAGAATTGAAATGCATGAGATACCTGAGGGCTAGGTTATGGATGGGGAGATAGCTAGAGAATTTCTTGCTTGTAATGATAGATATGATCTTAAGAAACTACTATGTAAGCTAAAAGAAAAATCTCTGAATGCTAGAATGAAATATGCTAAGTTTGCTAATTCACCTATCTTTGTTACTCATGAGGATTATGAATTCTCTGTCGATCCTGAGTTAATTACTTTGGTTTAATCTGATCCTTTCCATGGTTATGAATCTGAAACTGTTGTGGCACATCTTACTAAGTTGAATGATATAGCCACCCTATTTTCTCATGAGGAAAAAATCGCTACAACTATATTCTTAAGTTGTTTCCTTTCTCACTAAAGGGTGATGCTAAGATATGGTTTAATACTCTTGCTCTTGGTTGTGTCCGTAATCCCCATGATATGATATATTACTTCTCTGAAAAATATTCTCTTGCTCATAAGAAACAAGCTGCCTTACAGAAAATATTTAACTTTGCGCAAATTGAAGAAGAGTGTCTCCCTCAAGCTTGCGGGAGGCTTCTCCAATTACTTAATGCTTTGCCTAATCATCCTCTTAAGAAAATGAAATACTTGCTATCTTTTATAATGGACTAACCGATGCTTCTAGGGACTACCTAGATAGTTGTGCTGGTTGTGTTTTCAGGGAACGAACTGTTGAACAAGCTGAAGAACTATTGAATAATATATTGAGGAATGATAATGATTGGACACTTCCAGAACCACCGCCTAAACCAACTCCGAAGAAGAGGGGTGTTCTATTTCTCAGTCCTGAAGATATGCAAGAGGCAAAGAAATCTATAAAATAAAAATGTATTAAAGGTGAAGATGTTAAGAATTTACCACCTATTGAAGAAATACATGGACTTGACACCCCGACACAGGTAGTAGAGGTTAATTATCTTATAATATTTTATGAAGGTGATATTCCTTATAATAAATCTACTAGTCAATGCTCGCATGAATTTGATAATTACATTGTTAGGCAAGAACATTTTAATGTGTATGTTATGAAACATAATTGATGGTGTCCTGGACTAGGGGGTACTCACCACGCCGTCTCATGACTAGGTGGATCAGGCTGAGAAGCCCCATGGTGGTTCACTCATGGGACACTTCAAGCAGACCATAACATATACAAGGAAGACTCCCCAAGACTTGGTGCCCAAGCCAAGGACTCTCCTAAACCCTAGGCCTCAGGTGTATTACATAAATCGAGGCTAGACTAGTCAATAGATGAACTGATATTCATTAGAACAATCTCGTGGTAGACACATGTACCTTGTACTACACCCATATCAATACAATCAAAAGCAGGACGTAGGGTATTATCTCCTCGAGAGAGCCCGAACCTGGGTAAAATCATGTGTTCATGTTACCATCGCTCCGAGACACCTAGCTTAGGACCCCTACTACGAGATATGCTGGATATAGAACCGACATTGGTGCTTTCATTGAGAGCCTGTTGGGTGATCATGACAGATTGATAGGATAATTAGGTGCTATTTTTCAACTAGACCGGTTTTGCATAAGGTTGTTTATTTGCAACGAAATTTGGTTGTCGTCTCTCTTGTTTTGTATACACATGAAATCATAATCAGCAGAAAATTTGACGACAACAACGTTGCCAATATAATTCGGTTAGCTGGATCTGATTCGACATCAGGTTGGCTCCTCGAACAATTAACAGAAAAAACAACAGGGATGGATGGCGGGCCGCAGCAGAGCTGCGCCATGGAGGTAGCGAGCACACCGCTCCAAAAAGATGCCCACGGGAACAAGTACTAGGGAAGCACCCAGCCAGATGAAAAGGAAACCAACGTGTGGACATATTCCATGGTGGTCAAAACTGATCCAGACTCATAAAGCTGCCCAAGCTAAGTATTAAATTGGCTCTAGTTTTCTATGACTTGCTAGTATTAATTTCCTTCCCACGTACTAAAACATAGAGCAATTTAACTTTGGTACTAGTTACAATACTATAGTTATTAATTGGTCTGCTCAAGTGCTACGATGAAGCTCCAGGCTCTCTCAACCACATCATCGATAATTCGGACGGAGTCCCAACTTGCATCCACGTCTGCATGACACCGCTCGGTCGTGCCATCAAATCCACCTCCGCTCAGGCCACATACCTTTAATAAGTTGTTTAGCATAAATTAATTATGCCAAGAATATTTTCTAATACATATATATTGTTTGTTATTATTTTGGGACTGCACCATTTTTACGTGTGCAGGTAATCGATTTCTACTGTGTTATGCAGTCGCCTTGGCATGCTGACGTTGTCGTCCCACCCCCATTGATAAAATGGTGCAGTCAGATCAGGCCGAGAAAAATTTGAGTGGTGGCCACACACCGCGGTATGTTGGATTCAAGGTCTACCGCGGATAACTAGCCGAACGGGTGAAGACATCCTACCTTGCATGTCGTGGAAAGTCACGGAGAGGCGCGTGCATGCATATGGCTATGGCGTAGGTCAAATTAAAATGCAAATCGTCCTGTGAAGATCCAGCCAAGGAGAACAAGCATGGATGCATACTATTCACGCATGGCAGCTCCCAAAACCGACAAAAAATCGGCTTTTTAGCACACATAGATGGACACTGGTAGCGCGACACGGTCTATGTCGTATATTGAAACTTCGTCAAGGCATCGGCGTAACGGCTCGAAACCATCGTCCCTCAAACACTGACCTACATCGGCACCTCTGCGTTGCTGATGGAACCTCAACACACATGCTATATTCCTTGAATCATTTACTTCGTGTAAGTTAATTGTGTAAGGAGATCTTTTATTTTCGTTTTGCACTGTATTATGTGTGCACATAAATACAAAACAACCAAGCTATATATGTTGCCATCTCGGCTAGCCAACCAAGGGTTCGGATAATCAAGGCAAACCAGTGCCCTACAGATTACGAGACATGGGGGACCCGTGCCCCGTTGCCGACCTCCTTCGATTCCTCGGACAGACCGGGGGCTTTGTCATCACTTCGTCAACCTACTCCGGTGTCACCCCTCCAACCTATTCTGTCTCCTCGGCTGGACCAGAGGCTTCGTCTCGGCACATCGGTAGTGTTGTGCTGCCACTTCATCAGCCGAGCTCTTCGCCTAGTCACCTCAGGACCGGCTTGGGGGCTGGGACCTCGACCCACTGCAAGCTCGGACCACATCATCAACACCGAGAACATTAACCAGCTAAGTCGCTTTCATACTCAACTTTTTCAATTTTCAATATTTATTCGGTTTAATCAAGCATTCAAATTAACACTTCTTTTACCCATGTTAAGTAGGGGCTCTTAAATTTATATGGGCCATTTTATAATAAAAGTTTTCTTCTTAGTCGTTGCAAAGTCTTTTTCTACCACTCCTTTCTCGACTCGAGCAAATGGTCAATATCCGGATAGACTGGCTTCTCTCTAAAGCCACTCGAGTTTAGTTCGCTAAACTGGCCTTGGAGAAGCACTCTGCCTTTGGGATAAGGAGGTTGAAGCTGAAGGCTGGCCTACTTGAAGTTTAGAGATCGGATGTGTCATGTTAAAGCACGACAGAAGCACCAATTTTTTAAGACCAATTTTGGATTGACACCAAAAAACTTGATCTAAATTAGACGTAAAGTTTTTATGTGAGTTTTTTGGTTTTCTGAGTTTGTGGCACTTTTAACCTAAGGAAGATTCCTGAATTAGTAGGATAATTTCTAGATAGATACACATGAGCAATCAATTCCCTGCTTGCTATGTTGGCCTTACATGTAGTTTCGGAATGAATTGTTTCCTTATCAACAATATTAAATTGAGTTGTTAATCAGGAGGATAAACAAAATGCACCTGCCATTGATAATGAATGGGGAGAGTACTGGTTGTTAAAAGCTACGGTGTCAGTTGAGCTTTCTTTTGGCCAACAAATGTAGGTCTCACCTCAAACGATCTCATATCGGTTGAGCCTTCTACTTAAACCAACTTTTTTGAAGTGTAGGGTGTTTCTCCCACTGTGATGAGTCTGGTGTTTTTCCTCGGCTTGTGGAGCTTCTCTTGTAAGTGCATTTTTCATGTTCACCTTTTTCCTCGGCTGGCAAAACACATGGTTGATGTGCTAACTCCTATTATTTGATTTATTTAGGTACCCTTCGGCTTTTGTTCTCATTCCATCTCTACGCATGGTGGGTAACATTGTCACTGGTGATGACTTGCAGACTCAGGGGGGCTCATTTGAGTGTTGTTCACTTTTTATATATGACCTGTTGTTACTTAAATGATTAAAGTTGTAATTCCTGGTTGTTTCCATGTGTAGTTAGTAGTACCTTGGGTATTTAACCACGTGTGCTCGATTTCTATAATTGTTAAAATAACTTGCAGCTTGTAAGATGTGTTTTGTTGAATAGCAGCTCATTTATTTGGCTTTGTCGGTCCATCTCTTTTCATAATTTCTATTACATAAGGTGTTGCAAAATTTTGAGGAGTTGCTTGACGATTTCTTTTTCTGTTGTGTATAATCAATTCAAACTGCCAAGCTGGATTGTCATCTGGCTTCCATTACTTCAATTTTATTTGGTTCTGGTGTTCCCACTATGCTTTCATTGTTCCCAGGCTTAGTTATTTGATGCACTTAGCTATTTTTTCAATAGTATTTATCTTTTTACTGTTTAATGCTTAGTTATTTGATGCACTTAACTATTATTTCATAAATGCTTACATAGTGCAGCATCGTGCTGCCAATTTATTTCATTTGAATACATAGCTATTCACATGCACTAGGGTGCTAGATTCGTAGTACCATATACGTGTTGGCAATTTCACTTTCCCTGAAATCTTTTTGTTCTTGTTTCTATCTTTAATAATTTGTCTCTTAACGCAGTGTGTCATTGATTACCAAGTGCTTCCCTGTCTCTTGACCTATTGACTACCAATAACAAGAAAAGCATTAAGAAAGAAGCATGTTGGACAATCTCAAACATCACAGTTGTTAATCGGGACCAGATTCAGGTTTGTGCTCTCTGCGTTATCAGTTTGTATAGTGTTATTCTCTAGAAAGAAGGCGCCAGCACGTTCGAAATGCAGTTGGCATGGACTACTTTGTTGGAAATCTTCCTGGAAAAATGGAGGACACAAGCAGCCACCTAGAAGAACATATGGAAAAAGGTCACGCTATTAGATGGTGGTCCTCCTAATGCATAATTGTCGCTAGGCCTGTCAAGATGACTTCAGCTTCTGTATGCTGCATTTTGTTTTGGACGTGTCATGTCGTCATTCCTACTGGTCTACGTTATGGCTAAGACTTAAGTTATCTATGCAGCTACATGTTGTCGTATCTTCTATGCGACTATGCCTGAAATATTTGGTGCTAAACCTATCGCCAAACATGCTTTCTATGTTCATGCATTGTTAAGTGGCTTCTTATTATGTCCGTACAAACGTTTGGACTGGCACCCTCACGCCAAGGTGCCATCCCGATCTAGTCATATATCATTTAGGCCATGTACAATGCTAATACTATGTGCTTAGGAAAACAAACCTGGTTCTTTTAAGCATCAATACCTAGTTTGACCCAAGAAACTCTTAATTAATCGTCTATACTTTACAAAAAATGATTTATATTTTTGTACACACCTTCCCTGAATGTCCTACATTGAGAAATCGAGAATGACAAGGAACCTCCCGGCTCCTCAGCCATTTGGATCCCTGGCATTTGGATCTGGTGGCTTGATGCGACCTGGTCCGTCGGATCAAGCTGCTGGAGAGTGTCGGCTGATGATGACATGCACCTAGGGCAGGATTATAGGCCTGACCTATACACCCTACCCAAGGACACTACCCTAGAGTCAAGGACATACAAAGTTCAATAGAATATACCAACTGAAATCACCCTGAAGTATAATCCACTCGACGGAAGATTCCACTCGGATATCCTAATTCCACTCGACCTAATCATTACACTCGACCATATAAAAGAATCACTCGGAGCGCAGGAGGCCTACAGTCACCCTAGGATGGCAACAGTCGAGCATTCACTCCATAGTCATAAAGGTCATTAAATAGCAGGCGTTAGCAGTAATGCCCCTGTCTTAACTCACATTGAACCCTGTGTAACCAAGGGCTGGGGGGCCTAGTGCACTCTATATAAGCCACCCCCTCCTCTGGCACAAGGGTTCGCATCCCCGGTAACTTCAACACACATCTAGTCGACCAGCCTTAGTAGCATCGAGACGTAGGGCTTTTACCTCCTCCAAAAGGGGCATGAACTCGTAAACCTGGGTGTACAATCTCGCCGTAGCTAGGATCCTGCCTCCTCCTACGTACCCCCTACTCTTACTGTCAGACTCGTTCCCACGACAGTTGGCACCCACCATGGGGCAGGTGTCTTAGCGACTTCTGGTGAGGTTGTACTTCTTTCGATCTCCATCAACATGGTTTTGGGCGGTGGTTTGTCCTTGGGCCACGAGGTCCACCTCGGAGCGCTCGTTTTCATCGCCGATGACTCCGCCTGGCTTCAAGAAGCCCCCCTCGACGTCGAGGACCTTCCCGTCCGCGGGGTGATGCACCTTCGTGTGAGTGCTTGCGGCGTCCTTCTGCGACAATCGTCGACCCAGTATCATACGGCTCCCGTGGCATTTTCGCTCCCCGCTGTACACCGTCGCAAACAATCTGGTCGATCGCGGCTCCAGCGATGGGTGAAGCATGCGGTGGCTCGCCAGTCGACCACCCCTCAAGTCGCGGCAATCAAGCCCATGAATATCTCTACAGACCATTCGATCTATCGACTGGTTCCTCGGACACTCCTTCCGAGTCTGGGAGCAACGACCATGCGGCGAAAGTCCTCAAGGTCCACTGCTATCGCAGCCCGCCCGGATTCCGGCGTGGTAGCGGCGGTGGCGACGACCTGTCTCATGATCATGATGAATACTATCCCCAAGCCCTCCTTGTCGGGCACAGGGAAGAACTACATTGCCGCAACATCCAGGCGCTCCAGACCCCCATCGTTGGGGAGACCTCTAAGGCTCGGGCCTTGGAAGCTGCGTGCTTAGCCACCTTGGCTGCGCATACGCGTCTGGAGAACCTCCAGTAGTCACTCTACGAACGCACCCGTCAGTAGATTCCTAGATCCAGTCGATGACCACGACAACTGTTTTCGACTGAACCTCAGGTATACCGTACTCTGGTCCAAAATGTAGCAGCAGTAGCACGCATAGCAGAGTCAATTCAACCGTCGCGTTCAGAAGCTGGCAGAGGTTTGCTGCAGATCTGAGCGCTACTCCGTGCAGCGGGGGAACTAAACTCGGATCTTTCTCGGTCACGCAACAGAATTCATAGCAGATCTATGGTTGCAGACATAGTTCACTCGGCACATAGCCCGTGATCGCCTCCGCGGTGTGAAGATCGCGGTTATCGCCAAGATCAGTACCTAGGCGGGGCCACGGGCAGTTTGATCCTCGATATCCTCGTGATGACCACCGTCGAGTGCCTACACCCCCTCCGAGGGGCGGGTCGTACGCGCCCCGGCGGCATGACGATAGGTGCCCGTATAGTGACGAGCGGAGGATTCCATTCAACCCAAGAGAGCATGGGTTCGATGCAAGGTCGGTTCTTGTACAAGGTTTGGTTGATAGAGGCAGAGGACATAGAGAAGGTCAAGACAGAGATCGTCCGACTAGCAACAGAGCATTTGTTTAGGGGCCCAAGTGTTTCAGTAAGGCCATCCGAGCCGCTGAGATCCCGCCCAACTTCAGACTAGCCGCTGATGTCAGCAAGTTCACCGGTGAGTCGAAGCCAGATACTTGGCTAGAAGATTACCTAGTAGCAGTGCAGATTGGTGGAGGTAATGACGATGTGGCCATGAAGCACCTCCCCCTGATGCTTGAGGGCTCGGCCAGAGCCTGGTTGAATCAGTTGGCCCCTGGAAGTATTTTCTGCTAGGAAGATTTAGCCCGAGTGTTTGTCAAGACATTTGTGGGCACCTGCAAATGACATGTCGGGATGAATGAGATGCAACACTATGTTCAGAAGCCCAATGAAAATTTGAGAGATTTCATATAGAGGTGAACTACCCTTCATCATGTGGTGGAAAACGTGTCAGAGCACCAGGCAATGTGCGCCTTCAAAGAGGGCGTCCGGTACAGATAGCTCATCCTAAAGTTCGGTCGATCTGGAGATATGTCTCTAGGCCAGATGATGGAAATAGCCACTCGGTATGCAAATGGCAAATAAGAAGACCGATTGCGTAATGGTAAGGGGAAACCAGTCGACCGGGACGCTGGAGGCGGAAATACCAGTAGGAAGCAAAAACACAAAGCTGAACCTGCAGGTCCCGCCAAGGCCGCAGTTCTGAATCAAGGAAAGTTCAAGGGAAAACCCAAGGGGCCGTGGGTGCCCAAAAAAGTGAAAAATCGGTCAGGCCAGGACGTCCTGGATTTGCCGTGTCATATTCACACGAAGAAAGATGAGGAGGGTAACTTACTTTTTCCCAAACATACCACTCGACAATGTCGACTCCTGATTCAGTAGTTCCGAGAGGATCATCCCAGCGAGAAGGGCTTTGATAAGGAGGAAGAGAAAGAAGAAGATGATGGTTACCCCAATATCAATGCAACCTTGGTGATTTTTGCTGACGTCGAGAGCAAAAGTTGACTGAAAGTCACTAACAGAGAGGTAAATATGGTTCCTCTGGCACTACGACATACTTGAAGTGGTCTAAGACTTCCATTACATTCAACTAGTCCGATCACCCAACGCACGTTGCTACCCCCGGGCGGCAGGCGTTGGTGGTCGACCCAGTCGTTGGGGGCACCCAACTTACTAAAGTCCTTATGGATGGTGGCAGCGGTTTGAACATCCTGTATGCTGACACCCTCAAAGGGATGGGCATTCCAATGTCCAAACTCGGTGAGAGCAGTATGCATTCCATGGTGTCATCCCAGGGAAGAAGGCGAAGTCACTCGGGCAGATTGCTCTCGATGTGGTTTTCGGTGATTCCAATAATTACCGCAAGGAGAAGTTGACATTTGAGGTGGTGGATTTCCACAACGCCTATCATGCTATTCTGTGTAGGCCCGCATATGCTCGTTTCATGGATCGACCATGTTACGTATATCTCAAGTTGAAGATGCCTGGACCCAGAGGTGTGATCACGACTACGGGGAATAGGTAGAGAGCAGAGGAGTGCCTCTAGAAAGGCTCCAAAATCGCTGATGAGCAAATGGCGGTGGTGGAGCTGGAAGAATACAAAAAGAATGCCGATCCGAGTGAATTGTTGCGAGCCAAGAAGCCTACTTCAGAGTCAGCATTTCAGTCGGCCGACGAAACAAAGCCAGTCCACATTCATCTAGAAGACCACTTTTCTGCTCCGACCCACATTTCAACAACACTCGACAACAAATAGGAAGAAGCGCTCATCCAGTTCCTCCGTGAGAACCGGGACATCTTTGCATGGAAGCCATCTGACATGCCGGGTGTACCCAGGGGACTGGCTGAGCACCGTTTGGGTGTCCACCCAAAAGCGAAGCTTGTTAAAGAGTGCCTCCGTCGGTCCTCCATGGAGAAGAGGAAGGTGATTGGCGAGGAAGTGGCTCAGCTCCTGTCAGCTGAGTTCATTTGCGAGATATACCACTCTGAGTGGCTCACCAATGTCGTCATGGTCCCTAAGAAAGACGATTCACTCCGTACGTTTATTGACTTCAAGCATATCAATCAGGCCTACCCAAAAGATCACTTCCCTCTCCCCCCGCATCGATCAGATTGTTGACTCGACTGCGGGGTGTGATCATCTGTCCTTTTTGGATGCATATTCTGGGTACCATCAGATCTGACTGTATGGGCCTGACGAAATAAAAACGACCTTCATCACACCATTCGGGTGTTTTTCCTATGTCACCATGCCTTTTGGTCTCAAGAATGCTAGTGCCACGTTCATGCGCATGATTCAGAAGTGCCTGCTCACTCAGATTAGTCGGAACGTGGAAGCATACATGGATGATATCGTAGTCAAGTCACGCAAAGGTTCTGACCTGCTGACTGACCTCGCTGAAACCTTTGCCAACCTAAGAAGATATGACATCAAGCTCAATCCGTCGAAACGCACATTCGGAGTCCCAAGAGGAAATTTACTCGGTTTTCTCGTTTACAAATGAGGGATCGACGCAAACCTGGAAAAGATTGGAGCAATTCTCCGAATGAAGCGCCCTGTGCGTGTGCATGACATGTAGAAGCTCATAGGTTGTTTGGCTGCGTTAAGTTGATTCATTTCTCATCTCGGTGAAAAGGCCTTGCCTCTTTTTTTGACTATGAAGACAGTAGGAAAGATTCCTACTGCATATATATTACCAACACAAGGGGGGTATAATTACATGTTGTGTTACATACAGGGGGTGGTTGGGGCACCACCCAAGGCTACCAGGAGGTAGCAAGCAGCTATTGTATGGAATCAAGTAGAGTAGTAATAATATGCTCTTTGGAGGGTTTCACTCTATATGTAAGATTGGAGAAATCCAACTTAAACCTCTGCTTCCAAGATGTGACCGAAGGCTTGATCTTTCTAAAGTGATGGTTGTTGCGCTCCTTCCAGAGACTCCAGGCCGATGTTAAGAAGATATCCATCCACATCTTTCGGGGCTGCATGGTTTTTTGGTGCTTGATCATATTGAGTCTGTCATGCTGTGTGGTCCAGGTGAAACCCAGAGATCTCCAGCACTCCTGACTGAAAGTGCAATGAAATAATAGGCGTTCCACTGTTTCCTCTTGAGCATGTTTCTGGTGTTGAGAGGATCCACGAGTAGGAGCCACCCAAAGGTCTTAATCTTGGGAATACATTTTGCTTTCCATAGCCAACCGAAAGCTTCATGGGCAATCACATCCCTGAAATAAAATTTGTAATATGAGGATGTTTTGAAGTTATTGTCTCCCCACACACATTGCCAAGTGTCATGATCCTCCGTAAGTGAGATTTCGGCCACCTCAGCTTGGATGGAGCGCAGTTCGTCCCGGGCTTGTATAGAGAGTGGGAGGTGGAAGGTTTCATGCAGATCAGCGGATGTCAGGAGGTGTTTGACCGAGATGTCTTCAGAAATGGCATAAGAATAGGCCCTGGGGACTTGCCTCTTTACCGACTGATGAAAAAGTCTACGTTCGAGTGGACTCATGAAGCTGAAGTAGCGTTTGTAGAGCTCAAGCCCCTGCTTTCCACCTAGCTGGTGCCTGTTGCCCTAGTCAGCAAAGAGCCTTTATTGTTATATATTGCAGCCACTGGACAGGTTGTCAGCACAGTGCTCACAGTCGAGCGAGGGGAAGATGGCAAAGCCTACAAAGTTCAATGCCCAGTGTATTACATTTTTGAAGTCTTGACTCTGTCCAAGCAAAGGTATCCGCATTACCAGAAGGTCGTCTATAGAATCTATCTGACCACGAAGAAAGTTGCACATTAGTTCATAGATGATACTTCTCCAATGTATCTACAATTTTTTATTTTTCCATGCTATTATATTATCTGTTTTGGATGTTTAATGGGCTTTATTATACACTTTTATATTATTTTTGGGACTAACCTACTAACCCAAGGCCCAGTGCAAATTGCTATTTTTTGCCTATTTCAATGTTCCGCACAAAAGGAATATCAAACGGAATCCAAACGGAATGAAACCTTCAGGAGAGTTAATTTTGGAACAAACATGATCCAGGGGACTTGGAGTAGACGTCAACAAAGGAGCGAGGAGGCCACGAGGCAGGAAGGCACGCCTGCCCCCTCGGCGCGGCCCCACCCTCGTGGGCCCCTCGCAACTCCACTGACCTACTTCTTCCTCCTATATATATCCATATACCCCAAAAACATCTAGGAGCACCACGAAAC
>NW_024110972.1:0-22627 GCF_003073215.2 Triticum urartu
CACATCAAGAGATGCTTCAATTCCATCTGCGATCAAGTCAAGGAGGGAGACATAGAGATTTGCAAAATACATATGGATCTGAATGTTGCAGACCCGTTGACTTAGCCTCTTTCACGAGCAAAACATGATCAGCACCAAGACTCCATGGGTATTAGAATCATTACTATGTAAACAATATTATTGACTCTAGTGCAAGTGGGAGACTGAAGGAAATATGCCCTAGAGGCAATAATAAAGTTGTTATTTAAATTTCCTTATATCATGATAAATGTTTATTATTCATGCTAGAATTGTATTAACCAAAAACTTAGTACATGTGTGAATACATAGACAAAACAGAGTGTCCCTAGTATGCCTCTACTTGACTAGCTCGTTAATCAAAGATGGTTAAGTTTCCTAACCATAGACATGTGTTGTCATTTGATGAACATGATCACATCAGTAGAGAATGATGTGATGGACAAGACCCATCCGTTAGCTTAGCATAATAATCATTTAGTTTTATTGATATTGCTTTCTTCATGACTTATACATATTCCTCTGACTATGAGATTATGCAACTCCAGAATACTGGAGGAACACCTTGTGTGCTATCAAACGTCACAATGTAACTAGGTGATTATAAAGATCCTCTACAGGTGTCTCTGAAGGTGTTTGTTGAGTCGACATAGATCAAGATTAGGATTTTTCACTCCGAGTATCGGAGCAGTTTCTCTGGGCCCTCTCGGTAATGCACATCACTATAAGCCTTGCAAGAAATTTGACTAATGAGTTAGTTACGGGATGGTGCATTATGGAACGAGTAAAGAGACTTGCCGGTAACGAGATTGAACTAGGTATTATGATACCGATGATCGAATCTCGGACAAGTAATATACCGATGACAGAGGGAATGACGTATGTTGTTATGCGGTTTGACCGATAAAGATCTACGTAGAATATGTAGGAACCAATATGAGCATCCAGGTTCTGCTATTGGTTATTGGCCGGAGATGTGTCTTGGTCATGTCTACATAGTTCTCGAACTCGTAGGGTCCGCACGGTTAACGTTCGATGACGATTTGTATTATGAGTTATATGTTTTGGTGACGAAGTTTGTTCGGAGTCCCGGATGAGATAACGGACATGAAGAGGAGTCTTGAAATGGCCGAGAGGTAAAGATTCATATATTGGAAGGTAGTATTCGGGCATCGGAGTGGTTCCGAGTGATTCGGGTATTTTTCCGGAGTACCGAGGGGTTACTATCGGTGTCAAAACCGGCGGATCTCGGGTAGGGGGTCCCGAACTGTGCGTCTAAGGTCGATGGTAACAGGAGACGGGGGACATGATGTTTACCCATGTTCGGGCCCTCTTGATGGAGGTAATACCCTACTTCCTGCTAGATTGATCTTGATGAATATGAGGATTACAAGAGTTGATATACCACGAGATCGTAATGGCTAAACCCTAGATGTCTAGCCTGTATGATTGTGATTGCCTCTATGGACTAAACCCTTCGGTTTATATAGACACCAGAGGGGCCTAGGGTTGTACAAAGTCGGTTTACAGAGGAATGATTCTTCATATCCAAATGCCAAGCTTGCCTTCCACGCAAAGGAGAGTCCCATCCAGACACGGGAGGAAGTCTTCTGTCTTGTATCTTCACGGCCCATCAGTCTGGCCCACATCACATAGCCCGGACGCCCGAGGACCCCTTAATCCAGGACTCCCTCAGTAGCCCCTGAACCAGACTTCAATGACGATGTGTCCGACGCGCTAATAGTCTTCGGCATTGCAAGGCGGGTTCTTCCTCCGAATACTTCAAAGCGTTTGTTCCGAAGAGTTATACTCGGCTTTCCATTTAATGTCGTACCCATTGGCTTCTGTGCCTCCATTGCTTCAGCTTCCACGTGTCGAGCGAACACGAAAGGGCAGAGTATTTTTCCACATAACACCCTGGCCATGTAAGAAAGGTGTTTATTTAAGTGGATTGGATCTCAGATGCCATTTCACACCAGGCGGAAAATTCTTAGAGCCTGCTAGGAGAAACCATTCCAACATGGTTAGCGTTCCTAGTTCTTCCTCCCGCCCCTATGGCTCTGAAAAAGGTGATTGGGAGAAATGTTCAGTCTCCCATGACCAGCTGAGTAAGCTTCAAACGCAGGGATTCCTTCCCCCCCGCGGATCTAGTCCCCGCTCGGGCAGGATTAACCTCCTTTACAGGCGAAGCCCTGGCGGAAAATTTCCCTAATCCAACCAAGGGGAGCGAGTGTGCTTCTTATCCTTTTTAATAAGAGGCATCGGGTTTCCAATCCACCCTTTCCTCCAAGGTCTATTGGAGTACTACGGCCTCCAACTGCACAACCTCACTCCAGCCTCCATCCTGCATATTGCGGGTTTTGTCGCTCTTTGCGAGCTATTGCTGGGCTATGAGGCCCACTTTGATTTATGGAGGAAACTTTTCTGCCTCGTCCCTCGTACCCAAAAGGGATCCATATACGAGGTGGGCAGCACCGAGATATGGCACATAGCTGGGACTAGATACTTGTCCGGTACGCCGAAGAAGGCATCCGAAGAGTGGCCCTCGGAGTGGTTTTATATTGAAGATGTCGCTCTCCCCGACCCAGTCTGAATGGGCCTTCCCGAATTTTCCAGCGCTCCGTTGAGGAAACGCCACAACTAGCATCATCGGAGCCTCAAGGACGAAGACAGCCCAGAAGTCCAACAGTTAATGGGCAAGATAAGGACACTCGCCCAGTTCAGATTGTCAATAATCGAGGTAACGACAACTTCCATAATGCAAGGTGTTCAACCACTCCAATTCAGAGGGCTCCCTATGTGGCACTACAATGGGGAAGATGATGCCTCACACTGCGGACGGAAGGGTCCGGACACCCCGGCCGCCCTGGCCACAATATTGGTCTATCTGTATAAAGGGGAGAAAGAGGAGTTTACACATCTTAAGCGCCAAGAGGGATTCTCCATGTACAATCCCCCTAGCTGGGTGAGTTTTAATCCCACCTCCTTACTCAATCCTTTCCCCTAGTCATGTTTAATTGACATTTACCCGTCCATTCTTAATAGGAATGGCGGAAGGCTATCATGGAGATTTATAGTCCCGCTCCACAACCGGAGGACCATAACTGGGACCTCGATCCCGGATTCGAAGAGGATCCGGACATACTTGTAGAACTCAAAGAGGGAGTCTTCTACCAGGCGAGCTATGATGGCACA
This sequence comes from Triticum urartu, assembly GCF_003073215.2. Lineage (NCBI taxonomy): Eukaryota > Viridiplantae > Streptophyta > Magnoliopsida > Poales > Poaceae > Triticum > Triticum urartu. The sequence continues at coordinate 3,214 of NW_024110972.1, forward strand.
GAAGTGGCCATCATGGCCGATTATCCTGGCCTCCTTCCTGCCTCACATGTAAGTAACCAGGAGACATCTCCTCCGAAAGAGCTTCCTCATTATGCCTCACCCACCGCACTGTCTCGTGCTCCAAAGGGGAGGCGCTCGACGCGTCATGCCGCACCAGAGGCGTCTCATAAGAGAGCGGCGCCTACGCCGGGCGGGTCTTCGAAGAGGAAGGCAAATGACAACACGGCAGAGCCTCCATCAAAGAGGTATGGCTTTAAATATGCCCCCTGGCAGTCACATCGAACCGTGACATTGTCCACTGTGTTTTATCAGGAAGAGTGTTCGTCGGACTATGTACGGGGATCCTGCCGGTCGTGCCTCCATCAGTCAGGTTCCAGACCCTGCCTCTAGGGCGGGGGCTGATACAGGAGCGACACCGAATTGTCCTCCTTCAGATGATTCAAATAATGTATTAGTCACGAACTCTGAAGTGGAGAGCGCCATGAATCATCGGCGCCGGAGGGCCGCTCTTGGCGACCCTGTCTTTACTAAAGAGGTGTTCAATGCCTTCAACTCGGCTGATGCGTACATCTGAGCTGCTTGGGACGGGCTTGCCAGAGCCACTGACCAGCATTTGAAAGATATGCGGGTAAGTACGCATTGTACAGATCTGGTAATCATGTACCAGTAGCCCTTGAGACTTGAAAAAGTTGAAACAACTGATTTAAGGATCACTGTATAATCAGGTACTCACAGAGAAGAACAACATGCTGTCTCATGAGCTGGAAAGGTGCCGGACTCAGCTAGCTGTTGTTACCGCCAAACTAGAGAAGTCCAAGGAGGCACCGCCTGGTAATGTTCCCCTCCATCCAGAAAAAGTATAATCATGTACCAATAATGTGAATACTGTTGCGTTTCCGATGACAGGATTAGTAGATCAACTGAAAGAGGAACTGAAAGTCATGCAGGCGGGTAAGCAAGAGACCGAAAGGCGACTGGCCGCAGGCGAACCTGTGCTTACACGAGTCAGAGATGATAAGAACAAGTTGCAGGATTCCAACACCCTGCTGGGCGAAGATCTAAGAGATGTACGAACCCAGCTAGCTGACGCTGTAAAGTAAAATAGGAGGCTACGAGGCGGCATATTCAGTATGCTTTTGAACTTACCTCCGTGTAATTCAGCAAAAAAATGAGCTGACAGATTTATGTCTGCAGGTATGCTAACTGGCCGTCCCGAAGAGGAAATGCCCGGATCTCAAGGCGATCTGCTGCAAGAGCTATCCCAAGTGCACGAGCGAGCTCGACAAGCAATGCGGAGCGTTGCCAAGGCTTTGTGGCCATCCGCCTCCCCTCCAGGAAGTATGGAGGAGCTTGTGAAGCTATTCCAAGGAGCTTGGAGGCGCTTTCGATTATGGAAGATATCGGCCTGCCGAGAAGGTGCGCGAGAGGCTTGGGCCATGATAAAAACACGGTACACCAAGCTTGATCCGAATCATATGGCCTGGGTCGAACCTCGGGGGTCAGATGGACAAGAAATTCCAGTTAGTTTGATATATGACCAAGTAAAGATAGCCGTCAAGTTTTCCCAACAGGATTGTAAGCTAGACAGCCTATTAGACGGCATAGAGGAAGAAGTTTTTGAGTCCAAGTGACTATGTACTTCAATTGACAAATTTGTCCCTAGCCGGATTGTAAAACGATTGTCATGGCAGACCTTTTCGCTTCGACCTCCGGACCCGAAGGTGCAGAGTGTTTCCGAATACCAGAGCGACAATACAGATAGGGGTATGCGTGGAAACCAGGCGTAGGGGTTATAGTTGCTTGAACAGACAAGTTGTATCCAGCTAGCTATGTTATGTTACTTGTTGATTGTAAGAAACATCTTCCAGGGAGAATAGTTCCGTTAAGGGTTCCTTTCCCTGGGTGAACATGCGTTAGTATGCATGCCCGAACTATGATTGAACAATCGCAGTATACGTAACGTCTGGGGGTTCACAATGTAATTAGGGTATAACGTCTTTAGTCCGCCGACCGAATATTCCCTTGAGAACGCTAGCTTTCAGCTTCACCCAGTCTGAGGTACAAGTCCGGATGACCCGGCTGTAACAATCACAGAGGTGCTCCATTTATGCCCTAGCCGAACAAACGGGAATGTAGGGAATAAGCACAGGAGGCAGGCAACCCAGCTTGGCAAAATCTTAAGTCATAACGGTGCATATAATGGCGAAGAAAAGGTACATATGAGGAAAGGACACATATGTGGTGAGCTTGATGCTCGGAAAATAATAATAATAAGCTTCTGTAAAAGAAGCCCCCAGGTATTATGAGCGTATACATTTAAGGATGTGTACATCATAGCTGTGCGGTTTAGCCGCACAAGAGCTATAGAGCTGGAGAAAAAATTAAAGAGAGAAAAATGGAAACAAAGGGAGAAGAAGACGAACAAAGAGTACGGCTCTAGGTGTAGAATCTTCGGAGTCTGGCAGCATTCCACAGGTTCGGCTCTAAGCAATTGTCCGATGCATCACGCAAGCGGTACGATCCTCCAGTGAGAACTTCATCTATGATGAAGGGACCCTCCCACTTGGGCTTGAGTTTGTCCTTTTTCTTTTCTGGCAAGCGTAGGACGAGCTCACCAAGATTATAAGTCTTGGCCCGCACTTCTCTGCTTTGGTATCTGCGAGCCTGTTGTTGATAGAATGTAGAACGAGCTTTTGCAACATCGTGCTCATCCTCCAGGGCATCTAGAATGTCCTACCGATCAAGCTCGGCCTATCTCTCTCTCTTCATACATGCGCACTCGAGGTGAGTCATGAATTATGTCGTAGGGCAAAACGGCCACTGCGCCATACACCATGAAGAATGTTGTGTATTCGGTGGTGCGATTGGGCGTGGTCCGCAGCCCCCAGAGTATGGAATCGAGCTCCTCAACCCAGTGCTTGTCTGATTCTTTCAAAGACCGCACTAGTTTAGGCTTAATGCCGCTCATGATAAGACCATTAGCTTGTTTGACTTGACCGTTTGTTTGTGGGTGGTAGACGGAGGCGTAATCAAGCTTAATGCCCAGGTTAGCACACTAGGTTTTCACTTCATCGGCCATGAAATTGGAGCAGTTATCGGTGATGATGCTGTGTGGGACACCATAACGGTGCACGACACCGGATATAAAGTCTATCACTGGTCCAGCTTCAGCCGTTTTAACTGGTTTGGCCTCTATCCACTTGGTGAATTTATCTGTCATAACCAGCAGATATGTTTTCTTATGGCTTCCTCCTTTAAGGGGTCCAACCATATCAAGCCCCCAGACCGCGAAAAAGGTCAAGTAATGGGGATTGTTTGTAGGGCGGTAGGCGGCATATGGCTTTGATTGGCAAAAAGCTGGCATCCGGCACAACGTTGGACAAGGTCTTGTGCATCTGCGCGGGCCGTCGGCCAAAAGAAACCTGTAAGGAAGGATTTAATTACGAGGGCTTGAGCCGCGGTGTGGTGACCGCCGAGCCCAGCATGGATTTCAGCCAGGAGCTGCCGTCCCTCTTCTTTGGAGATACATCTTTGAAGGACTCTGGTAGCGCTTTTCTTGTAGAGCTCTCCCTCATGGACCTTTTAGGCTTTCGAGCGCCGAAAAATGCAGCGAGCCTCATTCTCTAGCCTATTAAGGTAGGCCAAGAATGGTTCGGTCCATGGGGCAATTACTGCCATTATTAGATGGGCCGATGGTGTTATTTCGGTGGCTGAACCCCTGATGATATCGGTATTGTGTTCGGAATCTGGGGCTATAATCGGATCCGGAATTGTGTTGCTGCTCTCACCTTGCCAGACCACAGATGGCTTGAAGAGCCTTTCTAGAAAGATGTTTGGCGGGTCAGGGTCACGCTTGGCGCCCATGCGAGCAAGGACATCCGCCGCTTGATTACTTTCTCGAGCCACATGATGAAACTTGAGTCCCTCGAACCGACCTGATATTTTAAGTATGTCGTTACGATAGGCCGCCATCTTCGGATCTTTGGTGTCAAAGTCTCCATTTATTTGGGATATTGCGAGATTTGAATCCCCGCGCACCTCTAGACGTTGTATGCCCATCGAGGCAGCCATCCGAAGACCGTGCAATAAGGCCTTGTATTCGGCTACATTGTTGGAGTCTGTGTATAATATTTGGAGTACGCACTGGACTGTGTCTCCAGTGGGGGGCGTTAAGACGATGCCCGCTCCTAAGTCGTCCAACATTTTAGAGCCATCGAAGTGCATGACCAAGTTGGAATATGTACCGTACTCTTTAGGGAGTTTGGCCTCTGTCCATTCGGCGACGAAGTCGGCCAATACTTGGGATTTAATGGCTCGGCGTGGTTTGTATGTTATATCAAATGGCAGGAGCTCAATGGCCCACTTGGCAATCCGGCCCGTAGCATCGCGGTTGTTTATTATGTCAATGAGTGTTACTTCGGAAGCCATCGTGATTGAGCACTCTTGGAAGTAGTGTCGTCTCTTCCGGGATGCCATGAAGACCGCATATGCTATCTTTTGGTAATGAGGGTACCAGGATTTGCATGGTGTGAGGACAGTGGATACGTAGTATACTAGTTTCTGAAGTGGGAATTTGTGCCCGTCCTCCTCTCGCTCAACGATGAGCACCGCGCTCACCACCTGGTGTGTTACAAAGATATATAATAACATCGGTTCGCTGACGTTCGGCGCGACCAGGATTGGGTTGCTCGCTAAAAGAGTCTTTATTTCTTCCAGTCCGGCCATTGCCGCATCCGTCCACTCAAAGTGGTCGGTGCGTCGGAGAAGGCAATAAAGTGGCAATGCTTTTTCTCCTAGTCTGGAGATAAAGCGGCTTAAAGCTAATAAAGCTGCCAGACATCCGGCTAGTTTTTGGACATGTTTAAGGTCTGTTGGTGTAGCCAATTGTGATAAAGCTCGGATTTTGGCTGGATTTGCCTCAATTCCTCTATTGGAGATGATGAAGCCCAGTAGTTTTCTAGCGGGACTGGCCAAAACACACTTTTCCGCATTGAGCTTGATGTCATATGTGCGGAGGTTATGGAATGTGAGACGTAGGTCATCTATTAATGCCTCGACGTGCCTAGTCTTGATGATGACGTCATCCACATATGCCTCAACTGTCTTGCCAATTTGTTTCTCCAGGCTGTTTGAATCATGCGTAGGTAGGTGGCGCCAGTGTTTTTAAGCCCGAAGGGCATAGTGTTGAAGCAGAAAAGCCCGTATGGGGGTAATGAATGCCATTGCGGCTTGATCAGACTCCTTCATTTTGATTTGATGGTATCCGTAGTATGCGTCGAGGAAACACAGTGAGTCATGTCCTGCAGTAGCATCAATAATCTGATCGATGCGGGGGAGGGGGAAGGGATCCTTAGGGCAGGCCTTGTTGAGGTCTTTGAAATCGACGCACAGGCGCCAGGATTTATCCTTCTTTGGCACCATCACCAGGTTTACTAGCCGGTCCGGGTGTTTTATTTCTCTGATTAATCCGGCCTCGATTAACTTGGCTAGCTCCTCCCCCACAGCTTGTTGTTTGGGTTCAAAAAATCGCCGCAGTGTTTGCTTGACCGGGCTATATCCCTTCAATATATTGAGGCTGTGTTCGGCCAACTTGCGTGGGATTCCTAGCATATTAGAAGGGTGCTAGGCGAATATGTCCCATTTCTCGCACAGGAACGCTCATAGTGCGGCATCAACCGTTGGGTCCAGCTGTGCCCCGATGGAAGCTGTCTTCTTGGGGTCCGTCGGGTGGACTTGAAATTTGACTATATCGTCTGCTGGTTTGAAGGAGGTGGATTTGGGCCGCTTATCAAGGATTACATCGTCCCTATCCACGGTGGAGCGTAGTGCGGTTAACTCTTTGGACGCGAGGGCCTTGGACAGTGCCTCGAGGGCCAGGGACGCGATTTTGTTTCTCGGCGTGGAGGGCTATTTTCGGATCACTGGCGAGAGTGATAATACCATTGGGCTCGGGCATCTTGAGCTTCATATACCCGTAATGAGGTATAGCTTGAAAGCGTGTGAATGCATCTCGCCCCAACATGGCGTGATATCCATTGTTAAAAGGGGCCACTTGGAAGGTTATCTCTTTGGACCGATAGTTCTCCGGCGTGCCGAATACCACATCGAGTGTAATTTTCCCCGCACATCGCGCCTCCCGGCTGGGAATGATTCCTCGGAAGGCCGTATTACTTTGCTCGATGCGGCTCCTGTCTATTTCCATTTTATTGAGTGTGTCCTCATAGATGATGTTTAGTCCGCTGCCGCCGTCCATGAGCACTTTAGTGAGCCGAAAGCCATCCACAATTGGATTGAGGACCAAGGCGGCTGGTGCCCGAACTGACCGGAATTTTGGTTCGTCACTGGCATTGAAAGTTATGGCCGTGTCGTTCCAGGGGTTTATTGTTGTGACTTGGCAGACTTCGGCGAGGTCGCGGAGTGCCCTCTTGCGCCGATTGTTTGAAGCGAAAGTCTCGAAGACCGTCAATACTCTGAGGTCGTCGTCCTCCGGCGGGTGTTGCTCTGAGGTGTTTTTGGTGAGGATATCTTCGCCGCTCTTGGCTACTTGCCGGAGTATCCAACATGCTCTAAGGCCGTGGGTTGGTACAGTATCCGATGTTGTCTGTATTTTGCATGGCCTATCGAGCCATCCCTCCAGAACGGTTCCGCATCCCGTAATGGGCTTAGTTTTCTTCACTATGGGGTCGAGTGCCCTGCAAGGGTGCATCCTTTTTGCCTCGCCAGAGGGGTTGAGTGGAGACTGGTGGTTCCCAGTGAGCTGTTTGAGTTTTCCAGGCGCTTTCCATTGTGCAGTACTTCTGTACTATGGTTGCCAAGTCAGCGAAGTGTAATACGCGACGGCGGTTGATGGCGTTGAGGATTCCTTTGTCCGTGCAATTATTGCAGAATACTGAAATCGCGTCCTCGTCGTGGCAATCTTTACTCATGTCTTTGACAAGGAGGAATCTGGCCCAAAAGTGATGGACTATTTCCTGAGACTAGTGTCGTATGTACATGAGGTCGCCTATATCCGGAGGTTCGGAATTGCTTGGCGAATGTTGCTTGTGGTGGCTGTGTGGCTTTAAATCTGATCCCTGACCCAATTTGGAGTCCGGAGTTTGAAAAACTTCCGAGCTTATTAGTTCGGGCTCTGGGATGTTAAATGATTTTCCAAGATCGACGCCCGATTCTAGGTTCGGAGGCAGACAGGTATCTGGCTCGGAAATCCGAACATAGCTCGTCCACAACACAGGGGAAACGTTTTTGTTTTGCTCCTCTACAACCACTATCTGATGGGTGATCGGCGGAGATTTGATTTCTCTTTGATCGGGTTTAAGCCCAATTTGATCGTAGTCTGTAGCGACCCCCATGATGATGATGTGATCCAGGAGTTCGTTTAAAGACGATAACTCCGCCGGATCCATCCGTTTGGAGTATTCGGAGTCAACACGGAGACGATTTTCGATGACCTGGGAAGTCATCATCGGCTTACCGGCCGAACGGGCGGTCATGGTAAAGCCGCCCAGCCGAAGGGTTTGGCCTAAGGCCAGGGTTCCTCCGGAGGTGGTACTGTCCTTGATGACAAGGCGCGCCATCAATCCTCTCTTCGACGTCACAGCGGAACTCTCAATGAAAGCACCAATGTCGGTGTCAAAACCGGTGGATCTCGGGTAGGGGGCCCCGAACTATGCGTCTAAGGTCGATGGTAACAGGAGACGGGGGGCACGATGTTTACCCAAGTTCGGGCCCTCTTAATGGAGGTAATACCCTACTTCCCGCTAGATTGATCTTGATGAATATGAGGATTACAAGAGTTGATCTACCACGAGATCGTAATGGCTAAACCCTAGATGTCTAGCCTGTATGATTGCGGTTGCCTCTATGGACTAAACCCTCCGGTTTATATAGACACCGGAGGGGCCTAGGGTTGTACAAAGTTGGTTTACAGAGGAAGGAATCTTCATATCCAAACGCCAAGTTTGCCTTCCACGCAAAGGAGAGTCCCATCCGGACATGGGAGGAAGTCTTCTGTCTTGTATCTTCACGACCCATCAGTCCGGCCCATGTCACATAGCCCGGACGCCCGAGGACCCCTTAATCCAGGACTCCCTCAGTTACTGGAACCCCCCGGGGAAGTGTTGGGCCTACATGGGCCTAAGGGAGAGAGAGAGGGAAGCCCGCGGGGGGTTGGCGCGCGCCCCCCTCCTAGGGAGTCCGAATAGGACAAGGAGGAGGGGCCCCGGCCCCCTTCCCTTTCCCTCTCCCTCTCCTTCCTATTCCCTCTGGTAAAAGAAAGGAAAGGGGGGGAGGATCCTACTCCTAGTAGGACTCCCCCCCATGGCGCGTGCCCCCTGGCCGGCCTCTTCCTCCTCCCCTCCTTTATATACGGGGGCGGGGGCACCCCAAAGGAACACCAATAGTTCTCTTAGCCATGTGCGGTGCCCCCCTCCACAGTTTACTCCTCCGGTCATAGTGTCTAGTGCTTAGGTGAAGCCCTGTGCGGATCACATCACCATCACCGTCACCATGCCGTCATGCTGACGGAACTCTCCCTCGACCCTCTGCTGGATCAAGAGTTCAAGGGACATCATCGAGCTGAACGTGTGCTGAACTCGGAGGTGCCGTACGTTCGGTACTAAGATCGGTTGGACCACGAATATGTTCGACTACATCAACCGCCTTAACCTAATGCTTCCGCTTTCGGTCTACGAGGGTACGTGGACACACTCTCCCCCTCCCGTTGCTATGCATCTCCTAGATAGATCTTGTGTGATCATAGGAATGTTTTTGAAATTGCATGCACTTGCTCCCAGAAGGGCTCCCCAACACTTTCATGCGTAAAACTTTTCATGCACTTGCTCCCAGAAGGGCTCCCCTCTGCATCTGCCTACGAAATCCGTGGATACGGCTAGCCACACATAGGACAATAGCTCATCCTTCATGATCGAGTAGCTCACCATCCTTCGTACTCTAAAACACAACATAGCATTTGAAAATAAGCTCAATGGCATTTGACCAAACACCTGTCGGGTGTGGTGCCGCCATGGAGGTCGTCGATATGGGCGGAGTGTACCTGGGTACAAACGGCTCCAGTGTGGACAACTTCATCATAAAGGCGAGCGGGCGCGTCGGTGTTGGTTGCGGCGTCCGGCAATGCCTCTGTGGCAGCCGGAGACATACAACAGCGACGACAGAGGTGGAGGGTGCGGATGCAAAGCAAAGGGGAGAAGGGGTAGAGTGGAAGGAAATGGGAGTTGTAGGAGGGATTGGTGGGCTGGGGGTGTCGGAGTCCTACGTTTTGGGTGTCAGGACTCCTGCAAACCTCCCCCCACTTTGTCTCCAATTTGCGGAAGAAAACGCGTTCAGACCGCCCCACAGACCAATACAGGCCTGCGTTGGATGGCTTCTGCGGTCCGAATAGCGCGGTCCGGACGGATGCGGGCGGTTTGCAGGTCCGCCTTGGAGATGCCCTTAGGGCAGGGCCAATGCATAGCCCAGGTGATGCTCTGCATGCCATGTACGATCGGATGTCAGGAGAAACAGGAGGCGGGTGCTTAAAGAGAAAAAGTGTGGTCTAGTGTAAAAAGCTGAAAAAGTTGAAATGGAGAGTAGAGATACATGTCTACTAAAATCTCTATTTTCTGTCCCTTGATGAGACCCGCTAGTAGTAGCGTGCGTTGGGAAGAAAAAAAAATCAATGTAGTTGCCTTAAGCTACTTTTTCTTCTAGGGCATGTGTATCCATATGTCATTATTGTTCATCCCTTTATCACGATGATATTAATTTATGATACTATACTCACTATGAGAAGTGCACTAGTGGGTAAACATTTGCAATTAGCAACCTATTACTCCCCGCTTGTCAAGGTGCAGTGTTTGCTCTTGACCTCTGGTGCCAAATCACCACAAATAGGAGTACATAAGAAGTCGTCGCTGAAGCGCATGTACAGCCGTATGGCTCAACTATGTTTTATTAAAGTAGGCAGTTGGTTTGCGAACATCGCCTAGGGCTCAGATGCCATCTTCGGAGGAAATCAGATGCCCCGCGTCGTGCCAAAGCATCTCTGCGGAGACATGCCATATATCAATCTAGTGCATCACATATCAATCCAGTGCATCACATATCAATCCAGTCCCACCGCACCAAGTTTCTGTCTTGTAGTGGCACCGGCCGGCTCGTATAAATGACGTTGTGTAACCTTGTATAGAGTACTTAGACTAACTCTTGTTTGTTTTTTTCGGTAGATCCAGTTAATCCGACATGGTTAGCCCACGATCTGCTCATAGCTTGCCAATAATGATGCGCAAGTGGAAAGTACGTAATACATATATATGGAGCTTTCCGCAGATGTGGGTGTCTTGTAGTGTTATTGGCTTAATATAAATGACATAAACTAGGTTCGTACATTGTTTTTTTTTTTGCGAATAAAGGAAGGCTCGTACATTGAGTAGGCTCATACATTGTACTTAGACCAACTCTCCTCGTTTTCTAACCCGCTAGGTTTCTAACTCAACATGATTAGCACACGACAAACTAATGGCTTGTTGTTTAATCATGCGCAAGTGCGGAGTAGTTGGCACTGAGAAATTTAATATTTCTCACATTTTAACTTTGACAAACAATATCATCAATAAAATGTGAGGTGTACACCACAAAAATTATACTCCTGCCGTAAAGAATATACGAGTGTTTAGATCACTACAGAGAAAGTACCATTTGATACTTCTAGGAACGTGAACACAACGGTATCAGGCGGACTAAGTATTAATCAATTAAATCACAAAACCGACAACACCTACTAAAACAAGAACGGGCAGAGTCATTAGCTTTCACCCATTTACCATGGAAAAGCCAGCATGAAAATTTTCCCAGAAACAAAAAAGATTGTGATGCGAATATAGAAAACCTAATGTCCTTCCATGGATTATCTTTCCATTAGCTTGACAATTATTTACACATTGTATGGAACTTCAAGTACTCTAATGCTTGAGGTGAAACCATTTCCAACGGCACATTCCAACCTCCCGGTATCCATTCTAAAAAAAAAAACCTTCCCAGTATCCAATGTGTAAATGGAACGTTTTTTTTTTGCAGTGAGTAAATGGACTCCGTAGATGGTTTCCCAAATCACAAAACGCTCGCCATGTCATTTGTGTAATTGGTGTGGATCCTCTCCTAAGGTTGTTTTTTCATTTCGATGAAGACCACACATCAAATATGTCAACTAGTGGAGAGAATTATATATTGCCCAAATTGCTGATAAGAGAGTTTTCTCCGATCAAAGTGCCACTTCACCAGACGGTGATGGAATAGCTTACATAAATTTCCAGCGTTCGTACCATTATTCGAACTAATAGTTCTTACTGATTTGATTAGCTAGATGTGAATCTTATACTCCTACTTGGTAGACACGCGATGCAATAAAAAATCACTGTTACTAAGTGCCTGGTTCAGTTATATTTAGAGTGATCAATTTTGTTCCTAAACTTTGACAAGGGTGTTCTGTATGGTATGCTTTGTTTTAGTTTAATTTATTTTTTTGCGGGGATTGTTTTAGTTTAATTTGGCATGAAGTGATTACTAGATTTTGTTCGCAAAGCTCAGATCGTTGATTGACTAATTTTGTTGGCACCCTACAGACTCACGGGTGTTTTCATTTACGAGTCTATGTATATAGCTTTGCAAAACCCATGTGTGCCCAACCATCGTGTATATAAAGAGGCCCGTAGCCATTCTTCCACACGTAAATCGCAGCTCTGGGTGAGCACTCGATGAACTCTCACGTTAACACGCGATTCCAAAACATCCAGTCGGCTACATGTGGCCTGGATTGCATGGTCCTTCCGCGTGCGAGCCACTTTCGGCCACGATCGACCGTGTTGATCATGCGGAGGCCGCTCGTGGCATCTTGCACTATGGCCACTCCAGAGAGGGTCCGTAGCTTCGAGCCATCGGAGTGGGATGACTTCTTCGTACAACACGATCCAAAGCTACCCGAGGTACTCAAGTTTTAAATATATATATACTGTATATTCTATTAGCTAGCCTTCAATAATCCTTAACCCGTGCAACCGCACAGGCACAGACTGTAATTTTGAACTCAGACATTTACAATATGCGCCAATTTGTATATGTATTAGAAATATCTTGTGAAATTAGAAATTAGCTTATTAGAGATTATTGTGTATGGAGGCGTTTGGTAGACCTTTTCACGTTTTCTGGGAGTCTAGCTCAATGGAGCTCTGGGCCATGTTCTTCATGTCGTTTGGTCGTCTGTATTTACCGTAGTCCGCATCCTCCCCCCTAGTGTAAATTGCACTTAGCCTGCGAGAGCCTGATTGAACTTGATGCAGTCTAACAGACGTCTCAGGTTGCTTGCTTTCAACAATTTTAGTTACTACACGATATTTCGGTTTATTGTCAGGTAACCGGGTTTCCCAGCACCCCACTAAATATGCTTAGAGCAACCCTAACATATTCTCCATGCCCGCAGCTTTCAAAAAGAATTAGTGCAGTCCAAAAAAGTTTGAAAGCCGCGGGGCATACGTGCAAACTAAGATTCACCTTATCTTACCCTTAAAAAAAAGCTCTTTTTTTTGCATATGTTCAAAATCTGTACTTGGTTTGGCATCAACTTTTAACCAAACTTTGAACAAATCCACACCAAAATTTACATGATAGTCAGGTGCTCAGGCACATTTTTAGATGACAATAAATATCTAGAAGGACATTTTCATACACTAACATCTAGATAGATAAATAGGCAAGCAATGTCACTAATTGACATTGCTAACTATGACGACCTTCGAGATCGATTGGCGTCTAGTCGGAGTCGGAGTCCAACCCCTCGCCAGAGGCCCACTGGCGACGACACTTGATATCCAAACGTGACCGCTGGAATGTGTAGTGGAGCTCGCGTTCCTCGCGCTAGCAAACGGCGAGGCCATGGATGTCCTCGAGCGACCTCCAACTCCCGATTCTCCTCCATGAGGATGTGAAAGGTGTCCTCGTCACAGATGGATTACTCCAGTGACATTTCCAAATGGCGCTATTCATCCATCTCATCTAGGAGCACGTGGACGGGTTCATCGAAGTCGACCTCGAAGTCCAAGTCGCCGGAGTCAATGACGAGGACGACGATGGCGCAAGATTCACCGACCCCGCGAGAAGAGGACTACAACCCACTGCCACGGAATCTCGAGGCTCCGGCAAACCATCCATGAGATCTCAATGTATACCTTGCATTGAATCCATTAGTTGAGCAATATTAAATGACAAAATAGTAGCAAAGATCTCGATGAATAACAAAGGGGATCGACGGGCATTCTTTCGATGCGGTTGTATCACCTTGATAAATCAATTCAATGAAATGTCCTTTATCGGAAAAAAAAACAACAGATGCTTGCAGCAAGGATGGAAACCAGCTGCTTCTGGCGGGCTCTTTATCTGTCCAGGCTCCTCTCTTTTCTGTTTTTCTCATGTCTCCTATTTCACGATGTCTTATTCCTTTTTCCTTGAATAAAATAAGATAATAAGGTTGTTTATTAGATTATAGTACGTATACAGGAGAATAATGATTATAGATCAACATAAACGAGGCAAAAAAACATAGTACATAGTTTTCTAAAGGAAAAAACCTACATAAGTTAGTGATTCCTTATTTTGAATCACAACCCCATCTCCCCCCCCCCCCCCGGCCCAACTTTTAAAGACAAGGCAAAATAGCCATCAGATCAATGTACCCCACCTCTCGGCCACAACCATTAGTAGTTGCAACAGAATTTTTACAATTTCATCATAAACAAAGTTTGCAGGAGAAACAGGACATAAAACAGGGATACAACACCACGAAAGTAATCCTATCAAATGTCCCTAAGATGAACCATGCCAAGCTATCCTAAGAAGCTCCGCACTGCGATGATCGAGCAATCTTAGACATTTGAGAAGTAGAGTAGCCTGAGCATCGGTACACATGATCTTCCATTGAAGAACCAAAGAACCTACCAAACTTGGGATGCACTTCAAGATTTGCCATCTTCGCCCCTGAAACACAAATTCATTGCGCGAGGTCCATAAGCCCCACAAGGTAGCAGAGATGAAAATAATAATTGCATCAAACTGTTTCTTTTGACTCCCAAAAGAGTACAAGGAATTAAACGGGTATGGTAAAGGAATGCCAAGTATTTCAGCAATGATTATCCAAGTATTTTTTGCAACAATGTAATCAAATAAAAGGTTCTTAATGGATTCTAGCTCATTACCAAACACACAAGTGTGATCAGAAACATAACAACATTTAGCTAAATTATCCCTATTCAAAATTTTGTGATGAAGGATAAGCCACAAGAAAACATGTATATTAGGTGGCACATTGATTTTCAAAATACGGTCTTTTAGGTTAGAAAATGCACCATCAAACTTGATCATTTTTTAGAAGGATTTAGCAGAGTAGGAGCTAGAGGGCTCAAGTAACCAAACAGGAGTATCATTATCAGAAGGCAGTACCCTTGTTTTTATAAGAGACACGAAATCAAACCATCCTTTTAGAATTTTCTCATGCACACATCTCCTAAAAATGATTTTCAGAACAACACCATCCCTGACCTAGGCAAAAATAGCATCTTATTACTAGCAAATCTCAAAAATATCCTAGAACAAGGTTTTAAGTGAGCAATCATCAATCAAAATATCATGCCCGAAGGGAATGTTGTGACCATTGCCCAGTTTCCATTTATAGAGAAGATTTAGCAGCAGCAAAGGCCCAGGATATACTTTTCCAAAAGCGAGATCCCAAACCAGGTTTAGCCCAAAGATATTGGGTTCGTTTGTACCAGATTTGAAACTTAGAAGCTTCTTTCAATCATTGGGTCTATCATCAAGGAATCTTTTACTCTAAGAGGCAAGTACAACCATGTTAAAATCCCTAGGATTAGGGACCCCCATGCCACCAAATTCATTTGTTCTAGATATGAGTCCTGAGTTAGCCAGATGGTATTTGTGGTCATCCCCATATTTCCCCAAAAGAAGTGGCGCATCTGTGAAATAATGGCCTCAATATCCTTTCAAGGGAACACCCAAATTTGAAGGGAAAAGAACCACTGTGACAGCAGAAGATTTGGGCAAAACAATTAGTCAGATCTTCATCTACATGAATAGTGTGAAGGTCACTTTTATGGAAATTAATTCTTAAACCAGAAATATTTCCAAAACAAGAGAGAATCCACTTCAAATTCCTAGCATGGTCCATGGAGCCATCCAAGAAAAGCATGGCGTCATCTACATATTGCAGGTAGACCACTGTTGGAAACATAGTAGAAAACAAAAAAATCGCCCTACGATCACCCAGGAACAATATGAAGACGCATATAAGGTTTGGATCACGATTGTTACCAAGAGTGCACCGGAAGTAGATGAGTCGGTGTAGATCATACTTGGAGTCCTTCAAGCCGTAGATGAACGATCCCGCGAACCATCCATGAACGATCCCTCGAATGGAATATCGAAAGCACGACCTCTCTACTTGGTTGCAAGCATACGGTCTTCACAATCCCGCAGCGCTTCGCCGTCCAGAGTTAATCATCGCCGAAGAATTAGAGGAGGAGGTTGGAACCACACTGGGCTTCCAATTATGAGGATTAGAGGCACTAGGTCTACCTCTAATTAGATCAACTAGGATCAATTAGAACTAGAGGAGAATCCAAACTTGGGTATACAAAAGGGCCAATACGTCATGTATATATAGGTTAGAGGGGGAGGGAGGGGCTGCCACCAAGGAGGGAAAGTCCCTACTTGGGATGCTTCCTCCTCCCCCACTCCAATTCGGCCTCCCCTATAGGAAAGGGGGGCGCCACTTCCTTATGGGCCATGGTGGCAAATACTCTTTCCACTATTTGGCCTTTTAAGGCCCGTTGACGTTAAATTGAATAAAAGCCTTCTAAAAATTACTATAGTCTTTTATTATTAATTTAAAATCACCAAAAAAAATTTCACCTATATATTATTTATCGAGAATACCTGGCATTGCCCGGTAAACTCTGAAACCCTTCTGGTAACCCCAAAATGCTTCCAGTTTCTCTGGGAACTATTCAGAATATTCACGAAAATATTTCGCAGATAAATCCTCGATACTCCCATCCTACTAACACTTAGCAGATTGTGATTACATTAAGCTTCTGACCTCGTAGGTTCGGTAAAACATAGATATGAATGAAACTCCTTCGTTCGTGGACGTCCATATCGATCCCTATGATTACACGAATGACATTCGAGTGAACCTTTGGTTATCATGTGATGTTCCCCTTGCCTCGCGATACTTTACAAAAACCCAAGGTGAGATATATCGGTATCCTCTTGAGTCATACACATGCTCACTATACCGATCTCCTCGTTACCGGTTTTCTTCTTCTTTCTCGTTGACATGTTCCGGCATCCCCGTGACGTTGTCACCTGTGTCTGGCTAGACAATGATGGATGCCATCACACCGAGAGGGTACTAAGAATATATCTCCATCGTCGGAGAGCAAATTCCACTCTCGAACTATCGTGTCCCTTGCCAGACTATCCGATGCACATGTAAGTTGTCGTTATGATCACCATGTTACAGATGACGTTTGAGCGACCCCAAAGCTCATCGTATGGTAATAAGTGACTATGATACTCTCATGGTCTAAGGAACTAACTAAAACACACGTTAACACTTAGTATTATAACAATTGACTTATGACGATTTATCTAAAAGTAAAACAAACAAGAATTGGATCAATTCAATATGATCGTTCTTCTAACATCATACTCTCAAAATTATTTGAGACTATAGTTACTCTTAACGATATCTCAAGATCAAGAAAACGTGATCACGAACAACACTTGAGCTAGTCTTAGAGGCGAGACTAGGAATCTTATTTTATCGTTTATCGTTTATCGTTCGACACATGCATATGAGTTTTTCACTGAATCACATATTCAAGGATCATAGCTGTTATAACATAGAATATAAACTCGTAATTATGAACACGGAAAGGTAATAATAGAATATTATTGCCTCTAGGGCATACTCCCAACAACCACACCTCTAGGAATAACATGAGGAAGAAGACTAGAGATCAAACTATGATGAAAAGCTTTGGAGAGCATCTTAGAGAAGACATCAACAACTAAGTTGGACAGCGAAGGAGACAGAGGATTTCCTTGTTTAAGTCCTTCGCCCCCAAAAAAGTGAGCCCCATGGTGCCATTAATTCTCACAGACAAAAAACTTTGAAATAGAGTACTACATATCCACCCAATCCATTTACTCCCAAAGCCTCTAGAAGTGAGCAATTCCCAACTCACTCTGCCATAAACTTTCTCATAGTCAACTTTCAAAATGTAAACACTGGTACTGGTCCTATGAATCCCATGTATTACCTCATGAGCCATAACAACACTCTCTAATATAAACTTCCCTTTAATGAAGTAGTTTGATCAGTAGACATAAGTGTGTCACAAATAAGTGAAACTCTAGTCGTCATAGCTTTAGTAAAAATCTTGATGGCACATTTACTCACGATAACAGGGTGAAATTTCTTCATTTCTTTGGCATGCGGCTCTTTAGGAATCAAAGTAATAACTGCAAAGTTAAGACGGTAGAAATCTACACCCCAGCCTGAAACCTAACCAACCACATATGAAGTGATTCCTTTTGGTTAACATTAACACATCTGTGCTTTTATGCATGTAGATATTTGAAGAGAAAATGAGAGTGAAAGCTGACAAATTGAAGGAGGACATCAACTTGTTGTTCAACAATACTATGGTAGAACAATTGACTTTATTGGATGCACTCCAACGTCTTGGAATAGATCACCTTTTCCAAGAACAAATCAACACCGTGATTAACGAAATCTACGAGAGTGAATCCAATAGTTCTAGCCTCTATGAGGTTGCTCTTCGATTTTGCTTGCTTAGAGAGCATGGACTTTGGATATCTCCGGGTATCTATCATATTTCCATTTTTGTATTTGCTAACGTCTGTAAAAAAAAAGTACAGCTCGAAAGTAACATCTGCGTGGAAGGGGGAGACCAACAGGGCCCTCGCGCACCCAATATTTTAGTTTTGCTTGCATTATGCATATGAATAGTGGCAAAAAATTTATTTACTCCTTTGACCGCCCCCATCAGCATAAAAAAAATTGGTAGTCCTCTTCGGGCCGATGTGCTTGGATGCCGCTCCATGTGTCGGCACGGGGCGCACGCCGCGCCCGATGCTTGCTCCATCGCAGCTAGTGGCCTTGTCACCTTCTAGGCTTCTCTTTCGCAGCTCCACCAGGCCTCCTGCGCTACCCGACCAGCAGCTCGCATGAAGGAGGCTAAGAGGAAGTTGGCCGATGCGTTTGTATTGTCCTCAGAGACCAGGAAGAGAGCACATGACTAGTAGCTTGTGCCTACAACAGATCTTGGAAGGGGGTACCCTAGCTAGCCGCCAACGTCATGTCCTTCCAGTGTCCTCCTCCCATGGCTACCTGCCTACTGGGCTCAATTTTTGTAGCACACACTTCTGCCTTTTATGTACTCCTCATCTCACCAGAACACAATACAACACATGCTAGTTAGTGGAGTATAACTAGCAGACAACCACTTCCCCACTAACTAACATTCACACACTCACACATGGTCTCCGCCCCCGACGCGACCCTGGGATACTTCGTTCGGCTTGGTGCTGATGCAATTCCTGTGCATGACCATCTATCTAGCACTCCTGAGTTGGAGCTCCACTTACTTTGTTCTACACTTGACCTCATGCGGTTCCCTGTGGTAAGACGAGCGGACCCTAGCCTAGGGAGGGTGTCTTCAGTTCAAGGCAGGGGCAGTGTACCATATGATCAAAAGGTCCAGCTGCGAACTCCCCCTACATGGCTTCAATTGGGACAGCTTGATGCCCCTCAAGGTCAAGGTTCGCCTGGATTATACGACATGGTAACACTCGTACACATGCCTTCCTTCATCCAGTCGGTTGCCTTGACTATGACGACTACCTTTTCTTTTTTTTAGAACAAAGATGCCAGGGACATCCGGCTTTAAATTAATAAAGCCTTCAACATAGGCAGCGTAGCACAACCACATAACCCACACTTTGCAACAGACCAAAAGCGAAAAAGTCCAGGAGAGCAAACTAAACCGGAGACGGAAATAAGTACGATACAGGGCGCGACCGGCCTAGCGAAACGAGCACGCAGGCTCGGCTGAAAGTAGAACCAAAAGGGGCTGCCCATCCCTATGATCCAGCAGACGACACGGACGACGGGGCGCGGGACTCGGCGTAGACAGAGCGGAGGCGGTTAATCGCATGACGATGAAGATCAGAGTCCTGTTGCCTTCCCAGCGGTGTCCATTGCTGCAAGAACACGATGCATTTGAAGATAACGTCAGCAGGGTGCGAGGGAAAAACACCCTCAATG
>NW_024110973.1:0-22043 GCF_003073215.2 Triticum urartu
AAACATTAGTGTCGGTTCCTAAACCGGCACTAAAGGGCCTTACGAACTGGTGCTATTGTCCGGTTCTGCACTAGTGAATCGGAGTGACAAATCCTAATCTCGAAATACGCCAACCCAACAAGTACCTTCGGAGACACCTGTAGAGCACCTTTATAATCACTCAGTTACGTTGTGACGTTTGGTAACACACAAAGTGTTCCTCCGGTAAACGGGAGTTGCATAATCTCATAGTCATAGGAACATGTATAAGTCATGAAGAAAGCAATAGCAACATACTAAACGATCGTGTGCTAAGCTAACGGAATGGGTCAAGTCAATCACATCATTCTCCTAATGATGTGATCTCATTAATCAAATGACAACTCTTTGTCTATGGTTAGGAAACTTAACCATCTCTGATCAATGAGCTAGTCAAGTAGAGGCATACTAGTGACATACTGTTTGTCTATGTATTCACACATGTATTATGTTTCCGGTTAATACAATTCTAGCATGAATAATAAGCATTTATCATGATATAAGGAAATAAATAATAACTTTATTATTGCCTCTAGGGCATATTTCCTTCATCCTCCCCCTCTAGGCTGGCGCAAGGGGGAAATTCTTTCCCCCTTCGTGTGGCACCCCTCCTTCCCCCCTCCAACCTATATATACTACCTTTTTAACACACAAGTTTTGGAGCATCCTCTAGTTCTAGTTCTGTCCTAGTTGATCAATTAGAGCTTGACCTAGATCCTCTAATCCTCATAATTAGAAGCCCAATGTGGTTCTAATCTCCTCCGTCTAATTCTCCGACAGAGATTAGCTCTGGACGGCGAAGCGCTATCGGACTGTGAAGACCGTATGCTTGCAACTCGTAGAGATGCCGTGCTTTCAGTCTTTCGCTCGACGGACTGTTCGTAGGTGGTTCGCTGGATCGTTCATCTACGGTTTGGGGGACTCCAAGTACGATCTACACCGATTCGTCTTCTTTCGCTGCAACTCGGAGTCGGTAACGATCGAATCCAAACCATTGATGCATCTTCATGTTATTCCTGGGTGATCGTAGGGTGCCTTTTTTTGTTTTCTACTATGCTTCCCAATAGTTACCGCTACCATATGGAAACAGGGCGGCGGCGGCACAGAAGTCAAGGACAAGGGGGAGTGCGGCGCGGCGCACGGAGGAAGATGGACATCAAAGACATCAATGCACGCAGTCTAGAACTTTCTTTTGACACATTAGTAGTCACGCACGTGCAACGCATGTATAACAATGTGATTTTTTTTAGTTTATCCTAAGAAGCAATTATTTAAATATAGAAGGAACAAATTTTAACAATGTAATAACATAATGAAGGCAACAAAATTGTGCATTGTATTGGTTTCTATTTTCAGGCTAGAAGATGGCAATTTTGTGTAGTGCTGCTATTTTGCATACATACTGGTGAGTTGTACAAGGAAAACTATTCTTTACGAAGTGATGCTAAGGAAAGAAAAGCTTCAAAGTTGGCTCAGAGAATCACAAACTTCTTTCTTTATGTAAACGGACAGTTAATCGATATGCAGAAAAAACATTGTCGGCATATAAAAAATAACTGAATACCAACCACCAATTCTTGTTCGAGGAAAAAATACAAATGAAAAATTACAAACTGTTGTACATTACTCGCACTCAAACGTAGGTAATTTATTCTTGGACATAAGGCTTCACTGAGGGAACTTGCAGAACCTCTCGTCAGAAAAAAAAAGTGAACAGAGGAACCAATAGAAGCTAACCCCTGTAAAAAATAGTGTGATTAGGAAGATGCCAATCAGGGCCAAAATAGGCAAAATGCTGCTCACTTGTAGGTGCCCAGAAATATCTAAAAGTATTACGAATGCATGAGGTCGTATGCATCTTCATTACATGACTTAGAACAACCTTAGCTTCCCCACAAAAAAAAAAAGAACAACCATATAGCACACTAAAACTTGCATCTGCACCGTAAGCAAAATATATTAAAAAATTATGAACCAATGGAAGCCCGGTTGTTTTCTCCGTTCGGTGTTTCTGTTAGGAAGTGAAACTAAATAACCAATACCATGATGTATAGAAGTTAAAGAATAAAAGGAAAGAGGAGATATGGCTTTGAACATCAAATTATATGCAGCAAGCATATTCTTAAGCTTCTGTAGGAGCTTTGCTAAGAAATTTTGATAACCAATTTAGATTGTCTGAGCAGAAGTATTGATCTCAGATTGTCGGTTGTACACGTTTAGCACGGGTATCTGGACTGTAAAATCTGAGTTCAGCGGGTATGATGTTGTTTTTGGATCTCCGCACTGTATAATTTTACAGGTTTATTTACTAGATAAGAGGTCCATATTTTTGTGCAGGTTGAATTAAAAAGCACACTGATGGAATTTTATACCTCTCAGGCCCCCTCCCCCCGGGAAAAAAAGTTTAGAGCGTCTAAAGCATTCACCATCTCTGATAGTGCACCCATGATACAGCAAGAATTCTGAATCTCTGACGACTGAAATAATGAACATATTAGTAATATTCAGTTCAATCCATACGTAAAAATAGCAGTAGATTGCAATACAAAATGGAGTTAAGAAATAATATAAACTAAACTAACATAGATGTGTCGTTCAAATATTCTCACTGAAGACACAACAAAAGAAAATACACCTGTCCGATTACAGTAAAGAGGCTAAAACAGAGAATATGGAGAAGTGGAGATAAATCAGAATAGCACTATTCATCTTGAATTTACCAGTTATCACTGTACTACATGATCATTCATGTAATGTCAGTCCAATGCATGAAATAGTAATTCAGGTTACCCACAAAACTATATGTATCCATCATATATTTGTCATGCTTATGATCAGAAATTTCTTACACACAAGGATACTTCAAGAGAAAAAGTATCATCTGTTAATTCATGGAAGTACCTCAACAGAATCTCTACTGATGAGCCACTTCCAGTTTTGCAAATGGTTATAACCAAAGTCCTTGAATTTACCAGTTCTCATTGTACTACATGATCATTCATGTAATGTCAGTCCAGGGCATGAAATAGTAATTCAGGTTACCCATAAAACTGTATGTATCCATCATATATTTGTCATGCTTATGATCAGAAATTTCTAACACACAAGGATACTTCAAGAGAAAAAAAATCATCTGTTAATTCATGGAAGTACCTCAACAAAATCTCTACTGATGAGCCACTTCCAGTTTTGCAAATGGTTATAACCAAAGTTTATATGAAACATTGAAATATCAGTAGGCGTGCTTAGTAAAGGTTATGCTGACATACCTGGTTTCCGTAGGGGTACACGAAATCAGCAGTCAGCTCGACGTAGTTGCCCTTCATGACACCAGCGGGCCTCCCTTAATCCATACATGGTGCTGCCTTTGGCACCCTCCTGCAGGTAATCTGTTACACTACACCAAACATGACAAGCAACGATAGGAATTATTCAGGAAACACCTCCAAACAACAAAATCTAATAAGATTTATCCTCAGATTTTCCATCAGAAAAGAGATTGACAGTGCACTAACAGCTCTCCGATTCAATTATAAACGCCGATTTTCAATTTCAGTTGGCCTCAACTATTGCTAAATGAACGTACAGCTAGAGATCAGTCGCACTTACCAAAGAAGTCGATCCATTGTCCCCCTGGAACCTGGCCACCAGGAAGCACGATGCCTATCTTGAGCGGCTTCGTCGCGACGGGCTCGGCCGACGGCAGCACGGCCGTGGACAGCGGCCGTGCAGGCTGGAGAACAGCTTGGCTATCTCGTCTGCGAGATCGAATGACGACCATCAAATCCCAAATTCAAACCCACCCAGCCCACGATCCGTCAGGCAAGATCCGGGAAGGACGCAACCCAGGAAAGAGGGCGTTCATTACTCACCGGGGCTTCTAGCGGCGGTGCTGGCCGGCTCGTCGGCGAGCGTGAAGTGGGAGCGGAGGACGGAGGGGAGGGGCAGCGTGTGCGCGATGCGGCTCGTCTGCACCTCGCTGTAGATGGATGCAAGGCGCCTGGGCACCGGCGCGTTGTTAGCCCAGAACTACTGAGACCAGAGGGTCCTGACTATCTAACGGTAGTACTTGCACTCAACTCACTAGTAACATACGTACTCACTAGTGCAACACAAGACACATACACACACACCAAGAGGAGTACTGCTTGAGGCTGATTGCCTTGCTTTGATTGGAATGGAATGATCTTACAGCGACGGGCATCGGTCCTTTATATAGCCTACTGAACCGACTATAGTACGTACGTGCTGATGTCAATTACCTAAGTGACATCATGGCTGACCTACAATAGTAGAAAACCAAAATGGTCTTGCCAACTTACTGCTACTCCCTTCGTAGCTAAGTAATACTACCCTGGTGCATGCATGCTGCCGACATGCAGCCTTCGGAGACAAGTTTGACACAACATTCTCCACCAGTCCGGATGAACTCCACGATCACCGTGCCTTTCTCGACGCAGTCACGTATGAAGTGATAGCGGAGATCGATGTGCTTGCTGCGGTCGTGAAGCACTGGATTCTTGCAGAGGGAAATCGCCGACTTGTTGTCGACGAAGATGAGCGCAGGGGCGGTGTCCTGATTCAGCATCTCGCCGAGAAGGCGAGCAAGCCAAATGCCTTGACAGGCCGATGTAGCTGCCGCGATGTACTCCGCCTCGCACGAAGATACGGCGACAACCTTCTACCTCACCGATTGCCAGCTGACGGGACTATTCCCGAGAAGGAATAGTATGCCCGAGGTGCTCTTCCGGGAGTCCACATCACCAGCGTGGTCGGAGTCGCTGTACCCGACCAAGCTTTCGCCGTCACCACGACGATACACGCATCCATGCATGAGCGTTCCCGCGATGTACCGGAGCAGGTGCTTGACGGCAATGAGGTGATCGCTTGCCGGAGCTTCCATGAACCTACTCAGGTATCCAACAACGAACGTGATGTCCGGTCGGGTGTGCACGAGGTACCTGAGACTCCCGATGATGCTACGATAGAGTGTGGCATCCACCGCCTTCTCGGGGCTCTCCTTGCTGAGCTTCAGCCGTGCCTCCATTGGAGCGTGCACGGCATGGCAGTCCTTCATGCCTGCTCGCTCGAGCATCTTGGTGGCATAGGCCGTCTGCGTGATCGTGATGCGACCACCCTCCTGGTTCACCTCCAGCCCGAGGTAGTACCGAAGCAGCCCAAGGTCGCTCATGCTGAAGAGACGATGCATCTCTCCCTTGAAGCGTTGAACCTCTTCAGGCTCTGCCCCGGCAATGACCAGGTCGTCGACGTAGATGCCGATGATGAGCAGCATGTTCGTGGTGCCACGCGAGTACACACCGTGCTCAGAAGCGCTGCGTGAGAACCCACGGGATGTGAGGCTTGCATCGAGCATGGCGTTCCACGCCCTTGGGGCTTGCCGGAGACCATACAGGGCCTTGTGTAGTCGATGCACGCCCTGCTCGTGGCCCTTGGCAACGAACCCGGGTGGCTGGGAGACGTACACCTCCTTATTAAGGTCGCCATTGAGAAACGCCGACTTGACGTCCATGTGGTGTACCTCCCACCCGCAGTGAGCGGCCACGGCAAGGATGAGCCGCACGGACTCCAATCTTGCCACCAGAGCAAAGACTTCCTCGAAGTCCACTCCCTCACGCTACACATAGCCCTTTGCGATGAGGCGCGCCTTGTGCTTCACAATGGCGCCGTGCTCGTCCTTCTTCACCTTGAACACCCACTTGAGCCTGATGGCTCGGTGCCCAGCAGGCAGTGTGGTGAGTGTCCAAGTGGCGTTGTCATTGATCGACGCCAGCTCGTCCAGCATCGCGTGGCGCCAGCAATCCTCTTGCTCGGCCTCCGCGAACGTGGTCGGCTCCTCGCCGGCCATCAGATGTAGGACCTCATCGTCATCAGCGTCCTCATCCTCGGGTTGTTGCGGTATTGCCGCAACCTCGCCGAGGAGATCCCCCATACGCCCAAACCTGTGGGGGGCGCCAACGCTGTCGTCGGCGTCGAACAACTCCGACCTCGCCGTTGGCGGGGTTGCGAACTGCCTCCCGGGACCTACCTTGCTTGACGTCGGGGTGTCCGGGGACACCGTACCCGGGGACGGTGTTTTCGGGGTTGCAGTTCCTGGATCCACACCTCCCGGGCTTCCCGGCGTGGCAATTCCCGAGGTCTTGCTTCCCGAGGTTGTAGAGTACATCGAGTACTCCACGGTGAAGGAGCTGCTTGCCGGGGCCTCCCCCGACGCCTCCCAAGTCCATCGCGCATCTTCGTCGAAGATGACGTCACGCGAGACATGCACACGCTTTGAGATAGGGTCGTACATCTTGTACGCCTTAGAGCCCGTCTCGTAGCCCATGAACACCATTAGGGTGCTCCTGTCATCGAACTTCTTCAGCTGTGGGCGCGCTGTCTTGACATGCCCGACGCAGCCAAAGGTGCGGAGGAAGCGCACATCTGGCTTCCTCCCGTACCACGCCTCATAAATCGTCTTGCCGTCGACGCTCCTTGTGAAGGAGCGGTTGAGGATGAAGACGGCTGTGAGCACGGCCTCCCCCCAATACGTGCTCGGCACCTGCATTGCCTTGAGCATGCAGCGTGCCATCCCGAGCACCGTCCGGTTCCTCCGCTCAACGACGCCGTTCTGCTGCGGCGAGTAAGGGGCTGTAAGGTGACGTTGCACCCCTTTCTCGTGCAGTGCTTGTAGAACGTGGCCGATGTGAACTCGCCGCCACGGTCCGTGCGCAACACGCGTAGCTTGTGGCCACACTCGACCTCTGCTGCCGCTTGCTGCTTGACGATGGCTCGCTCCACCTCATCCTTGGAGGCGAGGAGCAGCACCCACATGAACCTGCTATAGTCATCGACGAGCAGCAGGATGTAGCGACGCCCTCTTGGCGTTGCCGGGGTGATTGGGCCGCAGAGGTCCCCGTGAACCAGCTCCAGGGGTTTCTGCACCCGATAGCGTGCCTTCTCGGGAAATGGCAGACGCCGCTGCTTCCCCGCAAGACACGCATCACACAGCTCATTGGCGTGCTCGATGTGAGGTAGCCCGCAAACGAGATTGCCTCGCGCCATCTTCCGCAACCCGTCAAAGTGCTGGTGTCCTAGCCGGGCATGCCAACGCCATGCGTCGGAGACATGCATGACCCACGGCAAGGCACACAGGATGCACGGGTCGAAAGAAGAACTTGTAGAGGCGGTTCGGCGAGCGGGTTACCTCGATGAGAAGCCTCTTCTGCTGGTCGCACACGGTGAGAACACCGCGCCGGATGCCGATGTCGAACCAGCCCTCGTCGAGCTGTCCGACACTCACGACGCTGCTCTTGAGCGCCGGGATCAAGTAGACGTCCGTGAATGCCCTGTGATCACCCCCTTTGTCGGCGAAGATGACGGTCCCACGCCCGTGGATCTCCACCACGGATCCGTCCGCGAACCGCACCTTCCCGGTGATTGAGCGTTCCAACTCCGCGAACGCGTCGACCGAACCAGTCATGTGGTTCGTGGTGCCGGTGTCGAGGAACCAACCCTCACTTTGCTTGCCGCCTGCAAGCATGCGTGTGGTCACGGCTCTCTCCTCGTTGAGGAAGACGTAGCCGCACACACATGCCGTGGTGAGCCATCTCCCGTCAACACGGTGGTCCCCGAACACTTTGTTGTCGGGGTGTGGCTGATCTGAGTCTTCGTGCGCTCCTGCACGGAGTCGATGGTCGCCAGCATCATGGTCGGAGCATGGTCCGCCATATGCGTCGTTGCCGCGCCAACTTGCGCGACCTCGTCGGGTCCCGAGTTCGGGGACGCCGTCGCTGGGGTGTGTGTCGTGGGTTTGTCACGGCAGATGTCCTCGTGAAAGGACTTAGTCGTGGAGCCATCGCAAGGCCTGTCACTCGAGTAATGGTTCCCGTGGATGGGTTCCGTGCCTCCTACACGGAATGGGTGGTTTTCGGAGCCGTGGTCGCGAGAGACGTGCTCTCTTGCACGGGCTCGACTCTTGCCAGCATCATTGCTGGCCCACCGTCCACGTCATCTTGGACGAGGTTTGTCATTGCCGCGGCTGCCTCGTCGGCTTTCCTCCTGCGGCAATCCCGGATCCAGTGACCCGACATGTTGCAGTAGCGACACTTGCCACCGTTGCCAGTGCCTCGCCCTGCCTGGTTTGGCTTGCGACCGCGGGTGGCCCCTCTGGGTCGGGGCCTCCGCCTCTGCCGCGTCCTCTTCTTCCCGTGGGGGCGCCTCCTCCACTGCCGGAAGAGCCATCGCGGCCGCACTGCTGAAGCTGCGCGTTCCACTACTCCCTGGTGAGCAGTAGTTCACCGCCAGCACGGTTGTCGGCTTCATCGGGGCGCTCCTCGACGATCTTCAGCCGCCCTACCAGCTCCTCGATCGTCATGGTGGAGAGATCCACCAAACTCTCGATGGACCAGGCCAGTTGCTTGTACTGCCTGGGGACGACGCGGAGAAACTTGAGAATCACCATCTTGTTGTCGATGGGATCTTCGAGCGTTGCGAGCTCGATGACGAGACCTTGCAGCCGCAAGGCGAAGTCTTCGACTTGTTCACCGGCCTTGAACCGGATCTCCTCGTACTGGAGGCGCAAGGTCTGGGCCTTCGACTCCCGTACACGCTCCACGCCGATGCGCAGAGTCTTGATGGTGTGCCATGCTTCCTTGGCCGTCTCCTTTGCGCCAAGGGTGAGCACCATCTCCGTTGGGACAGAGCGCAAGATCACCTCCATCGCCAGCCGGTCCTCCTCGTACTCAACATCGCCGGTTTCCACGCCCTTCCACATATGCCGCGCCTCCATGATGACTTTCATCAGAACGGACCAACTGGGGTAGTTAGTCCGCGTGAGGAGAGGGAAGGAGGCATTGGACATGCCCACGTCTCGCACGGAGCGTGGCGCACCCAGATCACCTCCCGACCGGCCTCGCAGCGCGAGCGTTTCCGCCGCACGGGTCTCCTCAGCCGAGCTCTGCACGGCGGTTTTGGAACCGTCATCGGTGACGCCTCCTTTCGGCATATGCTTCGGCATAACCTGAGGCTCTGATACCAATTGTTAGCCCAAAACTACGGACTAGCTAGTGCCAGACTAAGGAAAGGGCAGAATATCTGGACGAGGAACACTAGCACGAACACTACCAAAAACACACACTCACGTACTAGTGAGGAGACACGGTGGTGTACTACTAGTGGAAGCTGAATGATTTTGCTTCTGAATTTTGGCTTGTTTACAAGTGAAGGAGCCGGGTCCTTTTATAGGCCCGGGACGTGCACATCACACACACGCACTAGAAATTAAGTGGCTACTACTAGGAAACTACCAGGTACTTACCACAGGAAGACTTCCGGTCAAGTCTCTTCCAGTCAAGTCTCTTGCACCAACTAAGGAAACTGACTAGGAAATTGCTAGGTAACTACCTAGTCCTTGTACGCCAAGGAAGCTACTACCTCCGTTTCAGTTTACAAGTCCTGCGCGTATACCTAGGTTGCCAATTTTATCATCCTAATATAAACTATATAACACAAAAATTATACCTTTTGAAAGTAGAAACTCCGAAGTTTATGTTGGTATATTTTTATAATATACGATTTGTATTAGGTTGGTCAAATTGACAACCTAGGGATACGCGCACGCCATGTAAACTAAGAGAGAGGTAGTATTGGTGCTGCATGCATTCAACCGAAGACCAAGGTTGACTCAACATTCATTAGTCCTCCTTATTACTAACTCCTCAACTTCTCGGCCAGCCATCAGCTTCCAGCTTCTCATTACAAAAATCGGAGCCATTGATCCATTTGGCTCGACAACTTATGTTTTCGATCTCTCGCCCTGGCAGGAATCCCATGAACATGCATTGTGGCCCTAGGTCAAAGAGCCAGATGTGGAGGTAGGGCTTCAAAAGTAAGAGAAGGTGGTCGAGTTGGTCCGGCTGGTGGTGGCACTCAGGTCGGAGATCATTCTTGGTGAGCCAGAGAGGTAGTCAACCTGGTCGCACCGATACGAGAAAGACGAGGGTTAGTAGAGGGAAGGTCGTACTGTTCGGGGTGGAGGAGGGCGAGGGCAGCCTGGCGGCGGTCTCCTCACGGCTATACACAATGTGGGCTGTAGGCATGGCGACTTCTAGGGGTTTCTCTCCGGGAAGGGAATGGAGTCGCTGAATCAGGGCATGGGAGAGCGGTAGCTAGCGAACCGGTGCGCTGAAAGTTCACTTGGCGGTGGCATATGCATATCACGCAACTCCATCTCCTTTATTTTCTGACATGCTCAAGAGGCGAACTTCCCTCACCCCTCAGTATTTCCACTACGACGCTCAGAAGCTTCTCGTTTTTGACTTTGTAGTGTTCGGTCCACCTCCACTCATAGGGTCAGCGGAGCTAGGAGTCAAAAGAATGCCCATGTTGTGGCAATTCCATCCAGAAGGTAATGGGTTACTCCTACAATACATCCTTGTATAATGGTCAAGGCTCTAGGCTGAGTGGCAGGAACAACTCTAAATTTGTTATGAGCCCAAATGATAGATTGTGCGAGTCCCTGCCAATAACCATGTGTGTTGAATAAAAAATATTAAATTGAAGGCCTAGATAATTAAGTACTCGACCAATTCTTGGAGCGATGGAAACGGAACACGCTCTAAGAACTTTCAATTTTGTTCACACAAATCTAAAAATGTTCATATCGCTATATTAATTTGTTCATGTGGTGTAAAAAGATTATTGTTTGTTCTTAGAATAAAAAAGAGTGAAATCTTACATGGATCCCTATGTGGACCAACGGTTCTTGGCGTTGTATGAGAACTAAGAGATCTCATGGGGTTAAGAATAAGTCGCGTGGGAAAAACAAAATAAAAAAATTCATGCGTAAAATGTTGTGTAGAAGGGTCGAGTAGCAAAACTACCAAATCAATCTAAAACCAGCGTAACAGTATAGCTCATTGGAAAAGTAGATAACACTTCCATACAAAGAAACTAAAATACTCCCTGTGTCCCAAATAAATGTCTGAATTTCAGTATAACTTTGTATTACAATTGTACTAAAGTTAAGACATTGATTTTAGGACGGGGAAAATATTAACCAGCTGCTGCGAGTCTGTTTCGATTTACATGAATAACAAATCTACCATTCTATACCCCTCAGCGTTCCCAGCAAGTGTCTCGATGGTAGCGGTAACGACAAGGACGAATCCAAGTACCGTAATGAATAAGCCCATCATACCGACGACATGTCCTATGACATGCAACGCTCGACCGCCCGAGGTTGTTGGGTGGAACTGTATGCTGAGACGCATCACGGTGATGAAAACAGTGGCGATAACGAGCTCGACGAGGATCGCATAGCACAAGCAGACATATCTGCTACATTGCTTGGGCTCCGCTGCTGTGGCGAGTACATCCGGATTAGGATCGTCACAGGGAGGCATAACTAGCCTATCAATCCATATCAGAAATTGACGCCGACCGGATTGTGCTTTGACACAGCCACCAGAATGATCAGGGTTTTCGATATCGATCATCTCTATACCGTCCATGGTGTCACTCAAATTGATTGTGTATGCTGTGCGGATGATCTGATGGAAGAGATGAAATTTGAGAGAGATCAGCGCAGCACTGATTTTCACGATAAATCAGTAGGCACCGAAGCGTACCTTGTGGGCGAACGAATCAAGCGGATCTACCGATCTATCGATACTTCCGTATGCAAAGGGGAACAAAGTAGGCAGCGGTCGAAATTCAATGGCGTACGTGCTCGCGTGTATAGCCCGATGCCGTTTGTCTATATATACAATGCATCCGTAATCTCGTACTAGTACAGGACTCTGTAATTATTTATTTTGAGAATAACTCTTTGACTAAACTGGTGAGGGTTCCATGATTCTCCTCAGGTCGGATGGATCCCAAGATCGAGATGGGGAAGTCGTACCCGGCTGCGATGTTGCTGGCAAGGGCTGAGTCAGGGACCTCAATGGAGATGGAGTCGTTGTGCCTCGCTTCGGCGTTGTAGTAGAACAAGACGAGGAAGAAATATAACTTGGGTGGGAAATACTGGTGCCGGTTAGGGCAGGTCGCGTATGGAAGAAAATGGGAAAAGAAAGACATTGCAGCGGGGGCAAATAAATCCGCTTAAACTTTGTTTCTTGATTTTCAAACAACTGTTATGAAGGAGACCCCTTTCTCTCTCTCCCTCTCTCTCTTTCTAACTCTACAGTCCGGGAGCCACGCGAGGTTCGCGCGGTACATAACCCAGCCAACAAATGTGTCTCGTGCCACATTGTGAATTCAGCTGTGTGTCATAAGGGTGACGACAACGGTGACAAAAACGAGTTGGATGAATGCCTGAGAACACAAAAGGCGCATTTGCTACGTTGCTTGAGCTTTGCTACCTTAGCGAGGCCGTCACGGTTAGGGCTGTCATTGCAAAGCGTCGTAACCCTTTCTCTCTGTGTCAGAAAGGCATGGTCATTAGGTTGTGCAAAAATGAAATATATATGTTATTGACTAAGAACTTACAATTCGCTCATACAAATACAAAGTATATTCATAATATTGTATTAAATTCTTCATGTAGTACAAAAAATGTTTCCTCTTAGACTAAAATTAAAAAGTGAAATTTGACATGGATCTCAATGCGGATCATCGGTCTTTCGTGTCGTCTAAAACTAAGAGATCCCAGGGGATTGAGAGTTAGTCGCGACGGGATAACAAAATCACCAAGGCACTCTAGAATACAATGTAAAAGTGTCGAGTAACAAAACTGATAAGTCAATGTAAAACGCATTGTAAAATATTCGACAAACACAGATAGCTCGTTGGAAAAACTAAATAACGCTTCCATACAAAGAACACTAGAACATTATCAACCCCCTATGAGTCTTTTTCGAGTTACATGAATAATGAATCTATCATTCTATACCCCTCGGGGTTTCAATAGCTGCCTCGAGTACAAAATGAAGGATAAGGATGAATCCAAGTACCATAACGAACAAGCCTATCATATCCACCGCATGTGCTATGACATGCAACGCTCGACCGCCAAAGGTTGTCGGGTGAAACTGTACGCTGAGCATCATCAGGGTGATGAAAACGGTGGCGATAACGAGCTCAAAGAGGATCGCGTAGCACAAGCAGGCATGTCTGCTACATTGCTCGGGCTCTGCTGCCACGACGATTCCATCCGGGTTAGGAACCTCATCGGGAGGCATCATAATCCTATTTATGGTATCTATCCATGCCCGGAATTGAGGCCGTTCGGGTTGTGCTTCGATCTCGTCGCCGCCATCTCCACTGGGATGATCAGGATTTTCCATGTCGATCATCTCTATGCCGTCCATGGTGTCGCTCGATTTATTGAGTATCTTGTCCGGGTTATCCGATGGAGGAGATGAAATTAGAGATAAGCGATGCCTGGACTTTCACGGTAATACCGAAGAGTACCTCTTTTGGGTGCAACAGGAACGGAGTAGGCAGCTCTCGAAGTTCAATGGCGTGCTCGCATGTATTGTCTCGATGGAGTTTGTTTATATCTAGTATAAAGTGCGCCAGCCCTGCTGGGGCCGGTACAGGCATACCATCGTCGTAGTACAGCAGGACTCTAATTTTCTTTTCTTGATTGAAGATGACTCTTTTGTTTAAACTGAGAAGAGAAATCCTAAGTAACAGGCTGGGCGGTGTGGGGCCTCCTGACGCGCTCCTGGCCGCCCTTTGGTGGAGGGGGTTCCACAGGAAGTAAATATTTTCACGCACGTAAGTAAATTTTCTACCAACCCCATGCAAGGCCAAGGCGTACGTGGCTGAGCACAGCTTCTGTGTCGCATGGCTTTCGCATGAATAATGCTAAACATACAAAGAATTACACACAATTACATGTTGATTAGGATTTTTTTTCTTCTATTAACCAATCACAAACTTGCCCCCTGATTTTCAGGAGGATGGGCCGTCTTCCCATCTATTGACCAATCAAATTAACTCCCTTTGTAAAAGATTGTAACTCGTTTGTATGTGTAGCATTACTCGCTTTTGCACGTAGAGTGTACGTTGCAGGCTCGCAGCAGCAAGCTTGCTGTCCCCTCCCGTTTCGTTTCAAAACGCGGGACTCTCGATCGTATCTACCCCCTTTCGCTGCAACACTTTATCCATGTACGACGCGCGCGTTACATATAACATGACAGCCCGTTAGCCCACACTATATATGCCGTGCAAAGCCACATTGGAAACGCTTGCCAATCACTCTGCCACTCGCGGCAGGGATAATACATCATGTAAAAACAATATTTTCTATTTGACTTATCTAGCCGTGTCTTGTCATACACATACTCCGCCTCGGTGAATGGTTCATCTTCCATTGATATAGCCGGGTTATCGTTGCAAAACATTGTAACCATTTCTCTCCACGCACGCCCATTAGGTTGTAAGAAAAAGCATCCCATTGCCTAAGAACTTTACCATATGCTCATACAAATCTAAACTATATTCATACCATAATATTATTAATTCGCTCATGCAGTGTACGAAAAAATTGTGTACTCTTAAAAGTAAAATTTGACGGATCTCAATGTGGATCAACGGTTCTCTACATGGTCTGAGAACTAAGAGATACTGGGAGACTGAGAGTCAGTCGCGAGAAGATATCAAAACCACTAACGATGTAAAAGAATCGAGTAACAAAACTGCAAACTCGATTTAAGACGCAGTGTAAAAGATTCGATAATTGCATATAGCTCATTGTAGAAGTAGATAATGCTTCCATGGAGACAAAGCTAATAGAACAATAACATCCCCTAGCTTGTGAATCTATTCCGAATTACCTAAATAATAGATCAATCAGTCTATACCCTTCAGGATTCCCAATAAATGCCTCGGTTAGAAAACGGCAAACAAGGATGAATCCACGCATCGCAACGAACGTGCCTATCATACCCACGACATGCCCCATGACATACAATGCTTGACCGGCAAAGGTTGTCGGGTGGAACTGTACGTTGAGTAACATCAGAGCAAAAAAATGATGATCATAACAAGCTCGACGAGGACCGTGCAGCACAAACACACACATCTGCTGCATTGCTCGGGCTCCGCTGTTGCCGCGAGTCCTTCAGGATTAGGGAAGTCATGGGAAGGTATAAAAATTCTTTCTATCCATGTCCAAAACTGAGGCCGATCGGGTTGTGCTCCAACTTCGACGTCGCCGCCATCTCCGACTTCGATGTCGATCATCTCTGTACCATCCATGGTGTCGCTCGATTGATTGGGGAGATGAAATCAGAGAGCGCGGCCCTGCTTTTCACGAGAAATCAGTACGTAGCACCGAACAGTACCTTGTGGGCAAACGAATCAGGGGGATTGGTGCAAACCTCAGGAACGATAGGCAGCCCTCGAAATTCAATGGCGTGCTCGCATGTATATCCGGATGGCGTTTGGTTATTCATAACAACGAATATTCGTCCTAGTACTAGTACTGGGCTCTTGAAATTTTCTTTTCTTGGGGATCACTTTTAAATTTAAACCGGGAGACAAATCCTAACAGTCTGGGTGGGGTGGGGCCTCCTGACGCGCTGCTTGTAGCCATTTGGTCGGTAGGAGAGTTCACAAGATTTTCACGCACGTAAAATTCTCACTCCTCCCTATGCAAAGGCCCAGCCCGGCGTACATAGCTTACGGAGGTACACTGCTTTTGCTTTGCCTTGCTTTGTTGCGTGCAGGGATAGCTGCCATTGTGACGCACAAAAATTAGCTGCCAACTCATAAACTCCAGCCTGTTAATTTGGTACGAATGTGTTAAAAAAGGTAGGATTAAGAACAACTCACAAAGATTAGGTGGGATTAAAACTGTAGTCAGACGACCATGCGAAGCCACATTGCGAACCGATTCTGACAAATCAAGGATGGACCCCGCGTGTTACCGTTGCCACCTATATCCTGTCACTGTAGCTCCGAGCGACTTCACAAAAGAAAATTCTGAGACAAACTCGTGGACACGTCAGAGAAGAGCCGACCAACACAATCATTGCTGCGACCCCGAGGTCGCTCACCCCCGCCGTCGCTGCCATAGAAGTCTAGAGACCATCACCACCAACCACCGTGATCGGTGCGATGACCCCACCATCCTCACACATCCATTGGTCCCTTCAACCGGTGACAACTCCAAGAACGATGATCCCTGTGGAGCATGATGCAGGAAGTCACCATTGTGTGATTTTGATTAGATGAATATATCGGCATTGTCAGAACAAAAAAAATACATTCCTTTTGAGTATTTAATTAACGAGTTGCGTGAGCAGAATCTATCATTCTATACATCCTATCCAGGGTCTTTTCTATAAAATGAAGGGCAAGAAGGAACACGCGAGGCACAACAATGATAAGCCTATCATACCCGTGATTTTGTCCAGTGACATGTAATCAACCGTGGTTGCCGGGTGAGAGAATTCATAGAGAGTCATAAAGGTGACAACAATGAGCTTTGTGAAGGCCGCTGAACACAAAAGGCACTGCTATGTTGCTGGGGCTCTGCTGTCATGGGGAGACTGTCAAGGTCCGTTAGATTGCGCAAAACTAAATCTAATTACTTCGATCATCTGTGAAAATTATGAATTTGTTCATACAAATATGTAAAACTCTTCATGAGTGCAAAGAAGAAAAATATGGTGTGTCCTTATTGCGAGAAAGGTGAATCTTAAGTATATCTCAACGTGGATCAACAGTTATGGTGTTGACCGATAACTCACTGATCTCAAGTGATTGGAATTAGTCGTCGGAGAATAAAAAATCATTGACTCGCTATAAAACACAGTGTACAAAAGTCGATCAATCAAATAGAAATGTAGCATATTTACAAATTAGATAAAAAATTCATATATAGGGAAACTAAAAGATGAAAGTCCATACTTCAGCCCCGAATTATCCTATTTGTCTAAAAATCAACCCTAAACTTCAAAACCGTCTAACTTTCAACCCTAAACTATCAAAATCGTGCAAGATTCAACTTGGCCTCTCCTCGAACCAGTATTTGGTAAGTTGGACCGGTTTAAACCATTTGGCCATGCATCCTAGTCGGCTGCCAGGTAAAAGTAGACAAGAGTTTCATATTACACTAAATCAATAACAACCCTTGGGAGTCTTTTTCAAATTAAATGAATAAATCTATGCTTCTATTCCCCGGGGGATTTCCGCGAATGGCGTCGTCTATAAAACCTAACACAAGGATTTCTCCAAGGGGGGCAATGATGAGCACGCATATCATGGACACGGTTCGCCCAATTACAAGAAAAGCTCGACCAACAAAGGTTGTCGGATGTAAGTCTAAGCAGATGAACCAAAGGGCGGCTGAAGCGGCAGCAATGATGAGCACGGCCAATATCGCAAAGCACAAGAAGGCATGTCTGCTACATTGAGTGGGCTCCGCTGCCACGACGGGTTCATTTGCTGGGTTAGGCCTGTCGTCGTGAGGCATCACGATCCTCTCGAACCCCTCTCTCCATGCTCGGAAGAGACGTCGGTCCGGCTGTGCTTCGCCCAGGTCGTTGCCACCACAGTTGGGGTTTTCGACGTCGATCATCTCTATGCCCTCCATGGCGCCGCTTGATTGCTTTTCTGCAGTCCTGTTCGGATGATCAGCCGGGAGGGATTGAGATTAGTAGAGTAGCTCAAGTGGATCCGTATGCCGGGAGAGATGGAATTGAAGTTAGAGCAACTCAGGCGGATCCCAGGCGTTCACATATATGCATAACCGACTTGAAGTCCCACGCTAACCGAAACACGTACGATTGATTCATATTATTACTGCACGCTATTGCTTCGATTAGTAGGACTCTTCTCTCGAAAAAACAAGTTGTTGAACTCATTATTATCTTTAATCTCTACTCCTAGAGGAGTCCGTATGTCGTTCGTTCGTTTCCTCCCCTCCCATCGATCGAAGGACCAGCCCCACCCCTTGCGCGATCTCCTCCATGTTTCCAGATTTCCTTTCTTTTTTCTTACTCCCCAAAAAATCAGAACGCAATCCATCTTTCCTTTCATGCACATCTATCCTATATAAAATCAGGACACAATCCCTTCCTTCCCATTAACACACATTTCTCCTTTCATGCAATTATCTCCTTCCCACTAATCTCTCTTATACGCCTTTTCCATAGTTATCTGGGACCTGCTCATTTTCATCCAATTCAATTTGGACGAAGGAAACTTTCGCTGAGATAGGAAGAGACGAATCAAACTGATCACCGCCTTCCCGTCTCCTCCAGAACCATGACAAGGTCCTCCGGTTTTCCCGTGTCACCCCGTCACGCCGCCTCCGGCTAACCCATGTTGTGCCACTTTCGCGCGCGCGCGTGTTACTCATGTGTGCTTCTAGCCGGTGAGAATACATCGAGTCTTCATGTACGTAAGTATCCAGCCACCATAGGAATCAATCAATTCTTCATGTATGTAAGCATCCAGCCACCGTAGGAATCAATCGAGGCAGATGCATGTTGTATACGTGCACGCCTTGCCAGCATCCAATCGATCTGCTCCTAGAGCCAGCTTTGCACTACCTCGTATATGACATGATTAATGTTCATCAGCCCAATTATAATGATTTTTTTTACCAAAAAACATCAAATATACATACTCTTGGATCATATCACTCGCTTTTCTTCCTTAGGTGCTTCAGTTTGTCCTTTTCACTAAATCTGCATGGGAATCATAGTGGTCGACGGAAGGTGAAATGCGGCAAGAGGAAAAAGGCAAGTTTGGACGATTTGTTGCTTTACTTGGCCAACCCTTTTCCATCGTAATTTCATCCGAGGTTTCGTAGTAGTATTGGTGAAAGAAATCAAATAGAGTGAAAGCAAGGCTAATTTGCAAATAAAGCGGAAAACCGAAAGAGGAATGAGCTAGGAATTAATAAAGAAAAGAGGAAATCCAACCAGTGGTTTGTTTCAGTTAGAAATTTTTTGTTGTGACTTGATCCACATCCTCTTTATCCGAGAGAGAGAGAGATATCAAGGTAAGAATCAAAAAAAAAGTTGCAACTTGTGCCACTGAAACCTAGCAAGTTGAGAGTTTTATGGAAAAAAATGCTTATTTGGCCCAATTAACACGCAACCCTTAATGCCTAAAAATCGTCCGGTTTTCTCTTGTCCAGTCCCGGAGTGCCGAATCAGCATACACCATTAATGTCTAAACATTGTGTCAGTTTTCTCTCGTCTAATCCATGCCTTACCCACGACTGTATGCAATTAGTTAGTCAGTCATTTAATTACGTCTATTTAAATGGAGATTTTTCCCATGATCTAATAATAAAATGGGATGTTGCTTCATGGATCACCAAACCTATGATCCCGGACAGAAGGAGTAACTTCCACTGGTAGTTTTTTTTCACATACATAATTATGTTAATCAATTTGTCTACGTGTAACCAAATCAAGCTTTCCATCAACATATCAAGCGAAAAACAAGGGTTTTTACGCTAGGGATTCTATGTCACCAGCCCATCTTTCGTTCGGATGTGGTCGACTCGAACGACATTGCCTTGATTGCTCATCGACCATAGACACAAAGGTGGCTCCCCCACCATGACTTTGCATGAAGTCTCGGCTGCCTACACCGGACGCCGGGCTAGGTCGCGCGATCTGGCTTATTATCCATCCATGAGCATGCAATATGACACACTGGCGTCCCGTCCGAATGTCGACATGTGATAGAGCCCGCAAAGACCTGGGTTGTTGTATTAACGACAATCGTCGAGGATAGCTAAAGTCATAGCCATTGATAATCCTGCCACCCTTTTCCAGGCAGTAGCGGATATATACCAATATACCAATGACGTCAGAACATAGTTTATGCCACCATGACCGATGACAATCGGCCTTACGTTACCTCTCTTTAGATAGCAACGTACGGGCATTTAGCTAGTTTGAATAGGATTTGACTGTAATCCCGAACAAACTACTCGGAAGGATTTCTCCCGGGCTAGAAACGCTGCTGTGGGAAGAGGTTTCGCTTTTCGTGCGGGCCCCGGTGACGCACGTAGGCACATGCATATGCATGCATGCATGCATGCATCCGTACGTCCGGCGGTTTGGCTACAGAAAAGCTTTTTTCTCCTCGCACAAAGTATGGTTAATTGCAAATTTGCAATAATGCTATACTTACGGAAAATAGTTACGCACTTTACATACGGACGCAACGTGGCTTCATACAGTTGGAAGACTTGACTCGTTCGCTTCGAAATTGCCTCCTGCCGTTGCATGCCTGCATGCCATGTCAGTCCGTACGCTGGATCCGTAGGGTTCATCCCGTAATTGTGACTCACGGTCT
This sequence comes from Triticum urartu, assembly GCF_003073215.2. NCBI lineage: Eukaryota > Viridiplantae > Streptophyta > Magnoliopsida > Poales > Poaceae > Triticum > Triticum urartu. Next base: position 20,296 of record NW_024110973.1, read on the forward strand.
CGGCAACTAGTCCTGGCCATGGGCAGCCCGGCCAGAAAAAGCCCGACGCTGCTCCTGGGCCGGGCTTGGGCCTAGATTTTGAGCCCGAAGACTGGGCCGGGCCCATCGTTTTCGCGTTTTCTTGAAGGACGGGCTGGGCCGGCCCGAAGCCCGATGGGCTTTTACGTGTTTGGGCTGGGCTCGGGCCCAGAAAACAGGCCCGACAGCCGGGCTGGGCTCAGGCTTGGGTTTTTTGCGTCGGGTTTGGCTAGGCCCGGCCCGGCCCGAGGTATGGCCAGGTATATCGGCAACTAATTTGATATGGTTTGGAACATAAGTTTTCCAATTCTTGGGCACAAGGGTGGTTTCTTTTTTGAACACAGTATAAACACAAACGCTCATATATACGCGTATACATTTACCGCTATGAATGCATACACTCACCTCTATAAACGCACACACGCACATCCTATTCTTCTGAGAACCTCCGAAAGACTGAACGGACACATCATCTTGAAATTTACGAAGTTACCGTAGGCACCTCGTCGTCGACGGGAACGTCTCCTCCAACTGAATGTGCATCGCCGAAAATCCTGAAATAATCCAGGAATAAATGCGAGCACCAGGACTTGAACCCCAATGGGCTAGGGATACCATATTCCCTTTAACCATCCAACCACAGGTTGGTTCACACAAGCGTAGTTTCGAACATATGTTTTCCAATTCTTGGGTATGCCCTTCTCGCCTATAATTAACTACTCCGAGACATAATTGTTGATTTACAGCCTTGTCACAATATTGTAGCTATGGACTACCCATCGGCCCATGCATCGCCATTTTCTCTTGGAAAACGGGGCAAAAACCGTCACAACCTGACAACCCGCTAAGTGACATATACAAGATACCTCACATGAACATTTGCGAGGAAAACCTCATAGAGGTGGCACATTAACGTCATTGTCATCACTTCTCCTGGAAACCTCATTGTCATCCATTCTCTCTCAGCAAGCGAGTACAACTTTGCCGCAGATGACCATCCGTGCAACCCGCATTGTAGAGCCCATGCAAAACCACTTGAAGACCTATGCCAATACCTCGGTCACCCGCGATGGGGACAGCTAACTCCGATTTTCATGGACTATAAAGGAGATCTATGCAAGTTTGGTGCTATGGAAGATCACCGAACAAACCACATGCCGCTTGTCATCGTTGCCATCTTGACCCTGCCACCGTAGTTCTGACATCACGCCAACAAACAAATTGATATAATCGTGCCTCGAACATTTATCGCGACCCCGACCTCACTCACACCCGCCGTCATTCCTACAGAAGCTCCGACACCATCACCACCAACCACAATGACCGTCGTGATGACCTCCACTATCCTCTTGCATCCACTGGTCCCTCCAACCGGTGACCACTCCAAGATCAATGCCCCGAGGGGGGGAGCATCATGGAGGACGCCAACACTGCCCGTGTTGGGTTTCGTAGTAATTTCAAAAAAAATTCCTACGTACACGCAAGATCATGGTGATGCATAGCAACGAGAGGGGGAGAGTGTGATCTACGTACCCTTGTAGATCGACAACGGAAGCGTTAACTTGGTTGATGTAGTCGTACGTCTCCACGGCCCGACCGATCAAGCACCGAAACTACGGCACCTCCGAGTTCCAGCACACGTTCAGCTCGATGACGATCCCCGGACTCCGATCCAGCAAAGTGTCGGGGAAGAATTCCGTCAGCACGACGGCGTGGTGACGATCTTGATG
>NW_024110974.1:0-9967 GCF_003073215.2 Triticum urartu
GGGGGAGCGGCGTGGCGGGGGACGGACCTCCGCCGTGAGCGGGCAGATCGGGGGGAGGCTCCGACCTCCGAGACCGGTAGACAGTAAAAACGCTGGCGTGCGAGTCAGAATTTTTTTGATAGCTAGGGAGATGAGATCGATCCGAACCAGGTGCGCACCGGAAGGTGGAATCATGGTATTGGTGTGGGACTTTGTCCTGTAGCGTTTTTTTTTCCTTTTCTAGTGTATAAATCTAATCTTAAATCTCAGCCGTTAATCTTTAAGGTTATCATAGAATCAATGGATATAAATAGATAACGTATGGAGAACTATGAAAGTCTTCGTCCTTTAATATTAGGTAAAGAAAAGTTAACGGTTTTGATACAAGTGTTGGCTTAACAAGAATTCTTTCTTAGTACACATGATAAACCTCAAAAACAGGAAACTTTAGAAGCAACTTAACATACTAAACCATCACTTCATAGAGAACTAAAGATAGAGCTGCAACTGCTCTCGAATTTGATATACTTCCTACCTATAGTCCATCGTGCAACCTTGAATTTGCTGCGAGAAGAGTGTGGATCACGTCAGCACTTTGATAGGGCTAGATTAGATTCCCACTTGATTTTTTCTATAAGAACTTTTGACATACTGCTATGGGCCCTAGACTGGATGGGAAACTGGGAATCATAAGTGGATCCATTGATCTCCTCGGACTGCGAATGGAAAGGGGGATTAAGACTACCTCTATCAGAAATAGATAGAACCACACCTATTCTCTTTGGTCTATATATTTACACTAAGAAGAAAGGGTAAAATTCAGTATCATGTTTTAAAGTTATAGATGGGTGTGCTCTCCATTGCCATTTGCTTCATCATCGACACGGAGCTCCAGGAGATAGTGCCGGGGCGGATGCATTGTGTTCTGGGTTGGTGTCAACTAGAAGATAGTTGATCATGTGCTGGTTTTGTGGTTGGTGGCTGGCGGGTATGGTTTCCTACGCTGACATTATCTTCGAGCGGGGCAGGGGGTGCTAGATCTAGAGTTTGATGGTGTGTCCGAGGTGCTGTCCCGACTAGATTCTTTCAACTGCAATGGCTTCGCCTTCGGTAAGCTACTTTGGAGGCCCGAAAAGCTACATATATGATGGAGCAATGTCAAGCTCGGGTGAAGAGGTAATCTATCACCTTTTCTTTTGGTGGTTGTTGCGATGGTGCTGTAGGTAGGTGACGGGCATTGGTGTCGAGCTTAAGGGAGTTTTTGGTCTTGATTGTGTGTTGCTTTGGGGGCTAGTGGTCCTTCGTGCAAGGACTAGAGTTCTACTGCCTTTTGAGTTTTATCAGGTGTGTTTACATGTCTTGTAACTTGATCATTGTTATATGAATGAGACACGTATTACCATGCATTTTTTTAAGAAAAAAGAAGAAACAAAGTCCAAGAATATCAGTACTGGGCTCTATTGCACCCGCTTGTTGTCAACAACCTTAGTCCAGCCCAACACACAACCTCGTTTTGAAGCGGCCGCCAGAGAAGGACGCATGTGAAGCACTGCCGCTCATCGCATAGTTGTTGATCCATCATACGCCTTCTCCACGAGGCATTCTCTTGACACCAGGTTTCTTGATTCCCATTGATTTTTTCCGTAAGAGTTTTTTTTTTTGCTTGCATCGACGTTACATCTTTCTAATCGATTGATACGCTGTCTGGACATTGTTAACAGATTGTTAGGATAGAGCTGCATCTGTTCCCTTTGGTCTAGTATATACTCCCCCCGTTCCATATTAATTGTCGCTATTATAGTTCCCGTCCATTCCGCATTATGTGTTGCTGATTTAATCAGTGACACTTAATATGGAACAGAGGGAATACTAAGAAGAAAAAGTGTAATTCAGTATCATGTTCTGAAGATACATGATGACATGTTCTCCATTGCCTTCAGGTAATCAATGACAGGCTGCGGCAATGTTATAAATATATACCTCATTTGATTTTCAATGTTATTTCCAGTAGCATGTGAACCTAATCTCTTGTTGTGTTATTTTGTCACTAGTGTTTTTCATGTCGCGCATATATGTTACCCGTGCACTAACCATTTCCACTTGTTGGCGATTTGTATTGCTTCTCCATCCATTGTCCAGTTCATTTTTCTAATTTTTTTTACTTTTAATTCAAAATTTCTTGTAGACAAGGTGTGGTCTCTTGTAACTCCGTGATCTGCTGTTTTTGGGTCGCTACCGTCTCAAGTATGTCCATTTTTCAAGGCTGGCCAGACCTCCCGGACGACCTGATTCACTCCATTGTTCCTCGATTGGGATCCTTCCCTAACCTTCTTGTGTTTGCTGCCACCTGCTCCTCTTGGTGTGTGGACTTCTCCTCCTATCCGTGTAAACAGATAGTCTTGCCATCTCTCTTCCTCCTACCCGACTTCCTGGCATGCTCCCCCCGTCCTTGCCAATTTAGCAACAGCCTCGTACTTAAACATTCATGCTATGTCACTACTTTAGCCAACCAAGACACGTACATGTGTTGTTAGATTCCCTAGTTTCCTCGTTTGGTGAGAGTAAATCCTGACAAAGTCCTTTGGAGGTTCTTATTCCAGGAGTGTTTCCTATGCCATCTCATCCTGTCCAACCAAAATCAATCATGTCTTGTTATTGATGTCTTCACGGGTGTTAGTGTCTCAACTCCACAATTATGGGTCGACGCAAACACTTTCCTCTACAGTGCGTCCCTCACGGCTCCTCTGGCGTCACCCAACACATATTTGTTGGTTACCACTGGAGGCCACAATTTCTTTTGGCGTGTTGGTGGTAACTCTTGGTTGAGATGTTCTCTTCGCAATGGAATGATCGAGAAGGTTGTGGTCTTCAAAGGACATGTATTTGGCATGAACAATGACCGCATGCTATTTATCATGAACTTGGTACCATGGATCTGAATACAGAAAATTGCAGTTGATTTTGGTGGAAACATGCCCAACAAATGGCATCTTTCTCACCCGTGGCTTGTTGCGTGCAGCGATATGCTTCTCCTGGTCAATGATCATCGATCTTTTCCATCAATAGCAGATACGTTCGAAGCCTTCTTCCTCAACCTAGCGAGTGAACATGCAAAGTGGGTGAAAGTGGAAAAGCTAGAAAATTGGGCAATCTTCATCAACACCGATGAGAGAAGCCACCCATTGTGTTGCATGAACCCACAGAGATGGGAAGGGATGAGCAACTGAAAAACATCTATTTGCATGATTCTAATAATTGGATATCTTTTGAGTTGGAAAGCCGTTGCTGGGAGATGCCTCTTTATCTGCATATAAACCGTGGCAGTATGATGCAACCAACGTGGGTTGTGCCTCTAGTATGTTCTACTAGCATAGCCCGCGCGGCGGCACGCCGCGCCCAGTGATGCATTGTATTTATACGGACCATAAAGACCATTGTTATATTTTTAATGATAGAATTGTACATGACTAAAACCCCAAAAGAGTAATGAAAGATGAAAAAGGAGTACATTTATTGCAGCCATGTATGATAAATACTGATGAACGGAAGGGTACTACTAATAAGGTCTACTTATTGGCACCATATACATCCCATTCTATGGAACATATCATATAGGATGATGCAACCGCATGAAAGTAAATGATTGCAGATGGCCCTAGTTCTGTTAAATCATCCTAGTGTAGCCCCATTTAGGATAGTGCTTGTAATGAAGTGGTAGAGAGCTTTTGCAAATTCCTGTATCTGTCCAAACGGTGTCTTTGCTCCTGTGTATGTCATTATGGTGAACTATGCACTTGAATATAAATTAATACATAATTATCTAAAGCTCGTTGTAAACTATCATAAGATGATAGAATTTTTTTTGAAGGGAAGATGACTGAACTCGAAATGAGATTTGGAACACCAAATTGACCAACACCAGAGATAGAACTTCCAGAAATATTCTCTCTCATATCACCAACATCATCAACAGCAACCATTTCTACAAAATATAAAGAAGGATGAGCAACACAGAACAAATACAAAAAATAATCCTAAAATATACCAGACATCTTTTTTTTGCTTCTCACTAATGAAACTCACCCTTAATAACATTAAACAAAACATCATCTAAATCTGTATATTCTTTCGAAAGAATGAAAACCAGCGACCAGTAAACGTCACTGAAGCATGGTCATGCTTTTTGTAGCTCATGAACGCTTGGACCGTGTGACCACGTCCACATGTAACTCTCGAGAACAGTTCAGTCTGAATTCTGAACATAAGATTTTGTCCATTTGTATACTCTACGCACTAACAAAGATCATATTGAAAAGCAAGGGCTCGCCTAAAAGTGTCGCTGCTTCTTGAACACACACACATTGTTTAGAGAGTACTATCAAAGGAGCGCGCCCGCCATGTAATTCTTGAAGAACTATTCAGTCTAGAATCTGAATAGGAGCCCTTCTGCATTTGTTATACACCACACATTGACTCCTGTTGAAAAATAAAGAGTTGGCTACCCTAAAATTGCAAGTGAATTTAGGTGGAAACGTCATACTTCGTGCGCCGGGTGGGAGTAGGGGTCCAGTGCCGCACGGCAGGGCTAAACTGGATGGACACCACGCGCGAGTGGAGCATGCGCAGCTCGATGATCGGCGGGAACGTCAAGCACCAGGGCACCTTGTATTGGTTGATGGAGGCGCCATGAGAGATAGCGTAGTCCATCAGCTCCTCGGACGTGCCGGGCCGGATGACGCGGATCTCGAGGAGCCCGATGGAGCCGTCCGCCACTCTACCATGCATACACACCGCATTCAGTCCCTCATCCATCTCAAGCGTCGATCGTCGATGGTCTCCTTGTCCACCGTCCAACCGGCGCCGGCGCCGACCGTCTCCTAGTAGATGAAGTAGTGTCCGGGGATGCTCTTTGTGCTGGTGTACTGTGTACAACGCCATGGACACGCCATGGGGGGAGCCTCGCGATTGCACTGCAAGGAGAGCCATCCACAAAAGCAAATGCTATCGCTATGGATAGAAAGACATGGAAGGCAACACACAAAGAAGAGGCACCTCGACTGCTGCCGCCATTATCCGTGCATGCCTCCCACCTACATCTCTCCGTGTAAATCCTCATATGCAGCTCGACGTGCTTGTGGCGCCGTTGCGATACCGCCGCAGCCGTTGCTCTTTTCCGCGAGCATTAGCAGGGGTAATGTGTGTGTGGCCGGCGACACGCTTTACTTCCCCGGACCTGGTGTGTAGGGCGCATGCATGCATCATGTTGGAGGACGTCGTGTCCCGTGTCTGTGACCCGTAACCAGCCACCATCGACTCGGGCAGCTGCGCCGCCGCACCGCAAAGTCTCTTTTACCGGCAACGGGAGCTACCGGGCAACGCACAGCCACTGGGATTCTGCCACATGGTGTGTACCCCCGATACAGTGGCACGTATTTGATATCTTTCCCTGGCTTTAAGCGTTAGTATTTCTCTCTTGTGGGTTCCACCATTAGCAGATAAAGGTAGTATGCATTGTCCTATACTTTTTTTTTCTGACATGGGTACAGGTTATGACACATTCACTCTCTCCTCTCCCACCAACAAACCCATCATTTTATTCACCCCATGACAATTTTAATCATTCATATCTTTTAACTTATAATTTTGTTTATGAAATAATTTATATATTTGAATTAATTGCGCCAAGACATTTAGAACAAGAGCAATCTTGGATATATTTGAAACAAGTTTAATTTTCAACGTTTCAATTAATATATTTCACTCAATATATTTTGTGTGGAACTGCGTATTTTAATGTTTGATACTGATATTTGTGATCAGTGAAATACGTTTCCATTTTGTCAGAAATATGTTTCCATTTGTGATCATTATAGAATTTTTTTATAGATTCAAATTCCTTGCAACATGATCTTCAGAACAAGATCAATCTTGAATATTTTTAAATTAGATTTCAAAACAACATGTTTCATTGTCTTCAAAAAATATCTCGTTACATAGATTTCACTTAGTTCAAAAAATAAATTTCACTAAGTTCATAGATATAAATTATTCCAAAGAATTGAAACATACATTTTGTAACGAGTGAATCACTTTTTACAAACAAGTGAAATATAGTATTTCAATTGAATGACTGTAATATATTTTCTGAAACTAGTGAAATGAGTGAAATCTATCTTTTGTAACAAGTGAAATCACTTTTTTGAAACAAGAGAAATATAGTATTTCAATTGAATGAGTGTAATATGTTTTCTGAAACTAGTGAAATGAGTGAAATCTATCTTTTGTAACGAGCGAAAGCACTTGTAAAGAGATTGTTTTTGTAAAGAGCGAATCAGTTTTCCAAATCACAGAATTGTGTTTTTTCAAACTTGTGAAATGCTCATTTCGGAATGAGTGGAACTATATTCTTTCAAATGAGTGAAACAGTAAAAGTAATTTTTGAGATATATTTTGTAATGAGTGAAAACAGATCTCCAATTCAGCGAAATGCTTTTCTTCAAATATTCTTTGAGATATATCTTGTAATGAGATATATTTTGTAATCGGTTTTCTGAAACAAGTGAAATATAGTTTTTTAGTTGAGCTAGGGTAATGCATTTTCTGAAATAAGTGAAATAAGTTGTTTGAAATAAGTGAAATATATCTTTTTGTTGTGAAACGGCCTTTTTCATTTTTGTCATTTCACTCAATTTTAAGCTCGTTTAAATTATAGCATTGCAGCCCGCGTATTTCTCTCAATTTTTTTAGTATGTTTGTCAAGATGGTTATTCCACTATGGCAACATGAGTGGAAGCAGTTTTTTAAAATGAGTGAATTTTTTTTATTGAGTGAAATATGTTTTTATATAATGAGTGAAATTTGTTTTATGAAATTGGTAAAAATAAAGCTAGTTCAAATGCATCCATAATTGATCTTGTTCTGACGATCTTCTCGCTACGAATTCAAATATAAAAAAAGTTTCAAAACGGAGATTTAGTTCAAAATATATCGATCATTCAAAATATGACTACAAAATAAAATACCCACCTTTGGCATAGAGAGAGAGAATGCATGCAATTGTCCTTCTACCCACTCTCTGGCTCTCTCTGGTGTTAAAGCCGACACAAGCTGACACACCATTGTATTCCTCTCTCCAAGCTTACGTATAACATTAGAAAAGATATCTCATGTTATACATGCAAAGCAAGCACAAATCCCAATATAAGCAGTGGACGGCGGATGCTTCACTGCTAGCTCCCGACACCGGTAAATTTACTTAGTCGGCCGCCGCACGTCCTTTCAGGAACGCGCGTGCAAGGTCGCGGCGCTATACGGCCTCGCCCAGCCGCTGGTCCGCGTCACTGCGCGGAGCTTTGCCCGTCGCCTCATCCAGCAGCATGTCGGCGTCGCACGTCGCGCCCCTGCGTGTGCTCTAGCGGCAACACCCCATGTAGTGCCTCATAGCATGCACCAATCAAGCTGCCTTGCCGCACCACCTTGCTTCAGGCAGTCGCTGCTTCTCCTGCCCTGGTTCCTACCCGTCGGCTAAGGCAGGAACCGACGGTGAGGTGGGATGTAAGGTGCTGCTGGGAGTTGGGAGACGTGCACAGCAACGCAGGTGAGCTCCAGTGACCCGATGAGGAAAGAGGCCGGCGTTTTATACTCCCTCCATTCTAAAATATAGTGCGCCCGCGTTTTCCGAGGTTTCACTTTGACCATAAATTTAACCAACACTACAAGAATCTTGTTAATCCATGACAGAATAAGTCCGTCACAGACCTGTGTAGAACTGTCGTGGAAGGGTGTTCATGACGGAATTGGAATCCGTCATGTATATCGCGTCATAATTTGACCACTGTACACTCCATGACGGATCTTGGCTGTCATGGATGGCACTTAACGGACAAGCTCAGGACGTCGTTAACTTTTCAGCCACGTCAGCATCTGACATGGCGGCCCATGTAGAAATGGGCCATCTAAATATTTTGGCCCGTAAAATTTCAGCAACGTCCATGAGTGGCAGCCCATATAGTAATAATCAACCCAATTAGTATTTACATCCATTAATTTCAGCATAGGCCCACTACTTTCGATCCAGAAAGTTAGTCCATCTCTCTTTCATCATGCATGGAAATTTTAATCCAATAAGAATGGAAATTTTAAGCCAATAAGAATTTGACAGAAAACATATGCTCACATTATTAAAAAAATGAAAATTACATAAACACACCCCAAAATACACCTATACAGGAAATAAAAAAGTTAAGTTTTACAAGTATGTCTCTGAGAAAACTATGCTAATCTATAGCCATGTGGTCGCAGATCCACTTGTCCATGTCGAAGTCTTCAGAACACATGTCTCTTGTAGAAAATGCTCCCCATAAATCAATATCTGCCACATGAAGAAACATTTGTCACTTTAAAAAATATTATAGCCATTAGGTAAACTAGACGAAGTAGCTTACTAATGTCATCAAGTTATATATTTTATTCACTCCCAGGATGCAAAGTAGTGCAACAAATTTGATCTAAAGTGTGAAAAGAAACAACTAGTGGCAGTAGCCCACAGCCAAATCATATCAGCATATTTACAACATTAGATATTTATAGATAATGAATAAATAGTAGTAAAAATAAGAGAATTAGAACAAACATAAAAATGAATTACATGCTGTCCTAAATTCTTAGATGTTACAATGCCTACAAATGAGAATAACGAAGTATCTACTGTAAATCAAGAATAAACATGATATTTCTTAAAAGTTAATCCAAAGAAAAGTGCATGAACTGAAAGTATAATCAAGTTGGCCTATGAGCGATAGAGCAACAAAATATCACAGAACTCCAAGTACAACAGCAACCATTGAGGACATAAATCAGTAGAAAAGATGGCATGACTACCATACAGTATCCACCACACGGACACATGAAATTGAGTGATGGACTTGAATTAATGGCCCTTAAACAAATTTCAGAAACTTCGCATCAACTACAATGAAAAAATTCACATATGCACTACATTCACATTCTCTTTAAATTCGCAAGCCATTGAAATATTCACCGTATAAGTACCATTCAACATATCAATTAACACAAAAAATTTCTTAGTAAGAGAAAGGGAAAATATGCTCTGGACCTATCATTTTGAGTATGAATTGAATTATAGCCAAAGATAGCACAGCAATTAACCATTCATACACAATTGAACATACAATTCTCAGAAAAATGATTGCTCACTAATGATGTCGATGAAGATACATATATAATTAACAAAGCCAATGTATGATAGATTGGAAGACAAAACTTGCAATAGGACTCTGTAAACAATTACAGAGAATGGATGGCTTGCATGATGGCCAACTACCACCAGTTGACAATAAATCAAACACACCTTTACGATGTAAATTTCTGCACATTCAAGTACATCACAAGCATATACCACAACATGTGAGCTTCTGTATACATACAGATATATCCAGCAACTTAAGTTTATGGTGTGAATCTTTTTTGCAGAACACCTTATACCATTAGTTATTCAAACACACATCTATCTTGTATCTTCCATTGCACACTCAACCAAACACCAGTACATCAATTAACAAGCATGTTACCAGAGGAACATCAAAACGTTTCATGTTATGCTAGCAGTAACCATCCGTGCAAAATACGAGGAATACAAAAGTAGCAGGTTCTATATTTAGATCCAGCGTATGTAGATAAACCGGCCATAGCTGAGAAAAATAACAAGTGGGCGTGGGAAGGGATCAAACTCACGATGTGTATCTGCCGTCGTCCGGACACACCGCAGCTGCCCTGGTCCTTACTTTATTGACCGTGTTCATCGGCCTCCAGTCCAATGCGCCGAGCCGGCAACAAGTGGAGACTAGGGTTCGCTGCAGAGCCGCTCTGCTCTGACAAATCTAGTGTCGGGGTTTAGCTCCATGCCAGATCTAGCACACCCAAGACCAGCCACCGCAGAGCCACTCTGCTCTGACAAATCTAGCGTCGG
>NW_024110975.1:0-13398 GCF_003073215.2 Triticum urartu
CCCCCGCCCCCCCCCCCCGCCGATGGTCGCCGCAGTGCGGTCCGGGATGCGCATCAGAATGGAGGAAATGGCGAGCCTCGACGTCAACGTCCCATGGAGCTTGATCAACCGCATCAAAGCAGAGTGCGGCAGCGACTGCACGGTGTTCGACGCCATTGTCGCGCTTATCTGGCAGTGCCGCACCCGCGCGGTCATCTCCGACCCCTACGCGCCCGCGCCCCTCGTCTTCACGAGCAACATTCGAGGGCTCGTGGGCGCCAAGCGCGGCTACTACGGCAACTGCCTGATGGGGCAGACGGTCCAAGCGAGGAGCGGCGCGGTGGCGAGCGGCGACGTCAAGGACCTGGTAAAGCTCATCAGGGTTGCCAAGGAGGACATACTCATGAACGGCGGGGGGGGCGCCGATGGGGGTGGGGCGCATCGGCGAGGGACCGGAGCGCGCCCGCCCCCGCGCAGGCTCCCCCGCCGAGCTACTCCAAGTACAACACGCTGGCTGTGACGAGCTGGAGGAACATTGGGTTCGACGCGGTGGACTTCGGGCGTGAGAGTCCAGCGCGGGTGATGCCACCGATGTGCAAGCCGGAGCAGACGGCGGTGAACCTCTGCATTTTGTGTCCGCCGTGCAAGGGGAAGGACGGTGTCAAAGTCGTGTCCCAGTGCGTCAAGCCGGAGCACGCCGATGTCTTCGTTCAGGAGTTGGCCGCCCCGGGTATATAGTGGTGGTATACATGCAACCGTACCGTACGTACATCGGAGCACGTATGCAGATGCACCCATGCATACAATGATGATCGATGCACGCAGGCACGCAGGCACGCAGAATAAATCTCGTGAATAAAAACGATTCTTCCACTTCCTTTTTGCAAGAACAGAACTTTCATTGGCGAAGCACAGTGATTACTCAACTATGCTGGCTATCTCCATAGCGAGCGACCCATAGAGGCGAGAGTATGTCTCGCCAATTCACGTGCCTACTAAACTTTTTTTTCAAAAAAACTTCCGATCTATTCATCAAACATCATGGCATTGCAAAAACACCACAAATAATAAAAATTACATCCAAATTCGTAGACTATCTAGCGACAACTACAATCGCTGAAGCAAGTCGAAGGTGCGCCACTGTCATCGCCCCTACCTCATTGGAGCCGGGCAAATCTTATTGTACTAGACAGTCGGAAAGTCGTCGTGCTAAGACCCCATAAGACCAGTGCACCAGAACAACAACCGCCATCGATGAAGAGGAACATAGATCGAAAAGATCTAACCTGTAGATTGATACATCCATTTTACATCATGTTTTTCTACTGTTATTTATGATGTTTTTATGCATAATAATGATTTTTGGAGGAATTTTAATGTCTTTTCTCTCATAATTTGCAAGGTACACACAAAGAGGGAAAATTCCGACAGCTGGAAATCTGGACCTGGAAAAGCTACGTTAGGCTACGTACACTGCACAACTCAAAACAAGCTGAAACTTCATGAAGAATTTTTATGGAATATATGAAGAATGTTGAAGCAAATAAGTACCAGAGAGGGGCCACCAGGTGTGCACAACCCACGTGGGCGCGCCAGGGAGCCCGGGCACGCCCTGGTGGGTTGTGCTCACCCAGGCCCACCTCCGGTGCTCATCTTCTGGTATATAAGTCATTTTGAAGTAGAAAAAAATAAGGAGATGACTTTCGGGACGGAGCGCCGCCGTCTCAAGGCGGAACTTGGGCAGGAGCAGTTTTGCCCTCCGGCGGAGCGATTCCGCCGGGAACTTCCCTCTCGGAGGGGGAAATCATCGTCCTCATCATCACCAACAACTCTCCCATCTTGGGGAGGGCAATCTCCATCAACATCTTCAACAGCATCATCTCATCTCAAACCCTAGTTCATTTCTTGTGTTCAATCTTGTTACGGAACTATAGATTGATGCTTCTGGGTGACTAGTAGTGTTGATTACATCTTGTAGTTGATTACTATATGGTTTATTTGGTGAAAGATTATATGTTCAGATCCATTATGCTATTTAATACCCCTCTAATCTTGAGCATCATTTGTGAGTAGTTACTTTTGTTCTTGAGGTCACGAGAGAAACCATGTTGCAAGTAATCATGTGAACTTGATATGTGCTCGATATTTTGATAGTATGTATGTTGTGATTCCTTTAGTGGTGTCACGTGAACGTCGACTGCATGACACTTCACCATATTTGGGCCTAAATGAATGCATTGTGGAGTAGCAATTAGATGATGGGTTGCGAGAGTGACAGAAGCTTAAACTCCGGTTTATGCGCTATTCTGCAAGGGACCAATTGGATCCGAAAGTTTAATGCTATGACTAGAATTTATTTTTAATACTTTTCTCGTAGTTGCAGATGCTTGCGGAAGCAAGGCAGAACTGGGCCTAGGGCAGTTGGGGCTACAGTCCCAGGCGTGGCCCAACTAACACCTATAACCAGAGTAATTGTTTTTTGAATTTTAGACATATAGGAAGCCCAGCCCCAAGCATGCCGTACAGGCCCAGCCCCATGTGTGCAGCCCAACGAGCTCTCCAGCTCACGTACATAGGCTACATGCCTAAAAAAACGTACACATGCTAAAAAACGATTTTGTAGAATCGCTGGATCTCGTCCGCACAGAAAACCGTAGCTCAAAGCGTAGACGCCACTTACTTTCAACCCTCATCAACTAGATGGAAAGTGCGGCTTGCCACACCCCGCACCCGGCACCCTGGCGGGTGCGGTCATATCCAACCCAGCGACCATCCAACACAGTAGGTTACGCTTCAAATCTGATAGATTGACATCATACCAAAAGCAATGAAGAATTGCAGCACATAATAACTAATTTACAATGCAGTGACATTATATCCAACTTGGTAGAACGCGATTCATATTCGATTCAGGTTGTTACATGAATAGCAAAGCACGATGGTAGCACCACCCAGTCCACTACTGGTTACACAATATATATTCCACTGATTGAAGGAAATATAGTCCATTCATTCCATCATTAGAATTTCTCGAAGATATAGGAGGAACTAAGCACTAATAACAGTAATGGTTTGGTTAATTACATCACTTTGAGCATGTCATAGAAATGATGTCGGTGATGATGTAGTATATGCGGCTACACATCAAGTATATTTGTTGTTGAGTTGTTGAGGTGCTCACAACCCAACTAAAAATGATGTCGTGAGTTGGGGCTTGGACCATCAATGTGGTTATGGTGATGCTGTCCACAGCGCTGCCATGAAGTACCTGATCCACAAAATAAAAAGAACCAGTTCCTTGGATTAGGATAGAAACATGAGCACAAGAAAAAATAGAACTTAATAAGTATCTGATCATAATTTCAAAACCATCATCATCCCTAGAAGTAGAAAAGGTCGGAGAGGTCACCTATGTATAAAAATTTGGCAAGTTAAAGGTTTCAGGCCTAAATAAGCATCACCTAATCGTTGATATTTCGAAAAAAATTGCATCTTACATTAATTAAACATCATAGTAAAGCAAAAGGTCACATATGACACAGTCTGATGTATGGAAATCATGTAAGAATCACTAGAGTACTTCACAGCAGAAAGTAGTGGCATCACGGATTCAAAAAAGAGCACATTTTCTTAGTCCAAATGAATCCATTGGTGAGATAGGAAGAAAGCAGAGGAGCATTGCATCTAGGAGACAGTGCTAACAACCCAGTGAAATAAATCATGTTTAATGCACAAGCAGTATTTGGTTCGGCTGCAATCTACTCGTATGATTTCTGTACTATTCTCATGTTACCCAAAGAAAGAAGGGGAGGGATTAGAAGAGACTCAAGTCGTGCTGTCTCCGGTATGCAGAGAGAGAGAGAGAGAGCAGCCTGAGCGGAGGGCGCAGGTCGCCTACGTGACGGAAGATGAGCAAGGGAAGATGGAGGGAGCCGCCGCCGTCGGGGCTCCGGCAGGACTGGATGGAGAGGAGGGCAACGAAGGAGTAGGAGAGTTACCTATCAAGTGCTTTCTCTGAATAAAAACCACTATTGTGTTTTCTGCATCATATTGTACGGCACTGAACCAAACAACTGGAATTAACAATGTAATGAGCCATTGCCCTTTTAGTAAGGTAAATATCATCCCTATGACTATAACCAGTAGCAGGCACCAAAGTAAACATCTATGAAGGACTGTACACACACTAAGAAAGGCACTAAGAAATTGCTAATACAAAAACCAAAATACTGATCCGACCTCGATCTCTAATTACAATTGCAGCACACATTTGACAATATATTTCTACCAAGGATTATCTTTGTTTTACATAATAAAGTAATTCTAAACTTGGAATGTGTCGATACATCACCATCTATTTTTGTTATGCCAGTACAACGGTTCTGAATCCGTTCGACAACAAACAATACCTAAAATGCATCAAACCTAAGTAAAATAAATGGGGGAGGGGTGCTGCCTGAACACCGAGGAAACCTGCAGCAAACCGAACCACTGCCGGCTGGAAAGGTGAGGCAGAATCAACACCAAGATCTGTACCTGCAAAACAAATTAGGCAGCACACAAACAATAAATCAAGTTTTGATCCCCTGTCACGTGCTAAAACTTTCTAAGATAGTAGGAACATCTATTTATTGGTGCACCAAATCACTACTAAAAAATCCTGAATAACCGATGGTTCAACCATGTGCAAGTACCTAAGAGTAGGCTGCTTTATCATGGAAGGAGGCATTTCACTGGTAGACATGGCAGGAGCAGCCTGATTTTAGTCGAAGAACACCTGAGATAGGACACGGTAACAACAATAAAAGAGGGAACAAATTAGCCACAGCGTACTTGTACTTCCATACACCTACAAAAAGAACACATGAATAAGGTCCGGGAACTATACTCTAAATAATTCTATAGCTGCACGAAAACTTCCAGGAGAAAATTTTGAACCCAAGCACAATGCAAGCAGCAGGACTACTGTGGGGAGTTTGGGCTGTCAAGTGGGGAGCTAGCAAGAAGTGTACGCATCTAGATAAGCCCGGTGGCGAACGGGATACAGTCAAACACCATAAATGGTAAAATGGGTACTGTGATAAACCTACACATCCACTACAAAAATGACAGCAAAGCTAGATAAATCTGTGCATAAACTGATAATGCTTGACATAGTAAGAGATACATGTGTAGCCTGACAGTATATACAGCAGGGCTCACAGAATATTGAAATTACAAATGAATTGTTAATTTTAGCCTTTTAATTGGAAATATTGAAAGAAAGAAAATCTCCAAAGACACCCTTTTCGGCAGTGTTCACATGCATAGAATAACAAAAATAACAATATTAACAGTCTATAGATACTGCACTAACCAACAATACTCCAATTAAGCTAATAATGTATCTGTTTGACCAGATCATGAAGCAGAGAATAAAAGAATTGTATGCACTAATGTATACCTCTAATTAACCACTACATGGCACTTATACATTTCTGCATAAATCATGCATCCATCCGCGACTTCAAATGAACCTTAACTGCCATAGTATCTAAATAGCTTCAATATCATTGAAACAATATCTTCCATCACTTAAACTGCCCAAAGGTGAAAGCCATTTATTTCAGGATAAAAAGGAGTATGAATCGACGAAATCATCATAATAATCCAGTTCACTTGGGACATACCTGCAGTTTCAGAGAACAATGAAGCAGTCAAATATAAATAACAAATCTCAAATTACTGAAACATCAGTTTCACATGATAATCCAGTGAATCTAGGTATATATAAATAGTACAAGTAAACTGAAAAATATATCTCAAAAAGAAACAAGCTCACCAGATCTGGGGCATCAATGTACAAATAAACTGAAGAATATATGTTAAAAAGAAACTGAAGAATATATCTCAAAATAGAAAAGGAAGGTAATAAAGAGAAATTTCTCTGGACATATTTTCATGTACTCACCTCTCCTTCATCAAGTCCTACATGAGCACGCAATCGCTTCCTAGAATTAATAGCTTTCCTGTAAATGATGAGGCACCCACTACGCAGAGCGACCTGAATATCCCATCTTGATAGATACCTGCAATAGAAGAGTTCCGACTTGTTATGTACGAGACAGGGATATCATATTGTAATGCACTGCATCCATTTACAACCCCGCTAGTTCAGTGTGGCGACTGGTGAGGCCAACAATAACACTGCTGCTACAAGCTGAAACCATGTCCTGAATTTCATATATCAACTGACACGTCTTTCAACAGTTATAAAACATGTTGATCACCCTTTATATTTGATTTTTTTGTCAGTTTCTTTTTACTTATTTAGTTACACTTTGCTCAACTTCATACAATAACCATGGTAGGTTGCACCGATTATCCCAAAAAAGACACGGTTATGTAGCGGTGCTCTGGACTCTGGAGATTTCTACCAAGATTGAAGACAATATATCAGCAATTTGGCATAGTTTAGGAGCATATAGAGTATTACATAGGGAATCTGCTGCTACAAAAGCCAACATCTTAGCCTCCAGGACATGGGCAACCACCTTGCCTGCACTGAAGTGCCCAACGCTTCTCTGCACCTGCACCACCATGGATCGCACCAAGAAATCAGTGACATAGCACAAGCTTTTCAGACCGTACAAGTACCAGATGGTGCTGCAGCTCAATGCTCGTCGAATTGGGTGGAGTTTGTAGGATACCTTCTTCTTGACAGGGAAGCCTCCGCCCAATTCGACACAGCGGCACAAATTCACACAGCAGCACCTGCACATGACCGCATCCAGGCATCAGATCCAAAAAATCACCTTTATCTCTCACCAGATCCACCTACTTATCCAACAACACCAGTCTAAAGGGGCACACCAAAGCACCAAAGCATCTCCAGCGGTACTCCTAACTATCATATGACTACTCATCCAACAACATCAATCAAAAGGGGCACACCAAAGCATCTCTAGAGTTACTCCTAATTATCGTATGACCTCAAGACTATACCTCTCCTTGACAACAAATGCATACTTCAGAAAAAATGCTTCTAGATCTAAAGCTCCCCTGGACAGCAAACTAACAAAATAAGATAGCTCCAAAGAGCCCCTTCCTTGGAACCTAGCTAGAGCAGTAAAGAAATAAGAATCAACAACTCCTGTACAAAAACATAGCCTTCCTGCATGCAAAAAGGAACAAACCCACCAGGGTTCCTACCAATGTCCAGCCAAGAATAAAAGGCATATGTCCACACCCCACTAAAAACAAGCACAAATTCTTTTGTCCCTTACCAGAATCAAGACAAAAAAGAAAAGAGTACAAAAAACACATGGCCATACATGTATACATCCAACCTAGAATAGAAGAATAGTGAAAATAAGGAGGAGAAGGGTTGAACCACTGATCCGTGAAGGCCAGATAGAAGGATGCACTGGTGACAATGGAAGATATCTTCAGCAAATGGAATCCACTACAGGTTGAGTAACAACTGGAATTTGATACATGAGCACTTCCTGCAAAATTGAAGAACAACACACATGAGAAGACAAAAGTAAAGCCAGATCTGCCTCTCCATGAACACCAAAAGAAATCCATCTGGTTTTCTATTCCACGCCCAAGCGACCTGAAATCTCTAGCTTTAGGAGGAGAAGGGGGGAGAGGGACCTGTAGGTCTAGTAGGCGCGGTAGGAGGGTGATGCAGTGCAGGAGGGCCCGGACGGTGTCGGAGAGGACCAACCAGCGGCGCAGGTGCAGCGCCGGCGTCCATGGCGACCAGGATGCTAGGTTTATCCCGGGCTCGAGCTCGCCACGGCCGCTGGCGCGCTCACCAACGTGTCCACGCGCCCGAGCTAGCTCGAGATCCATCGCGCTCACCATCGAGCCGCCGCGCCTGGCCCCGGCGGGCGGGACGGCCGGGCGGGCGAGCGGCTGGGAAGGGGAGAGGAGAGGAGGCGGCTAGGGTTCTACGGGAGCTGATAAAAGTTTATACCCAAAAGTGAAAGGACTAAAACGCCCTTGGGGGGCACCGATTTTACACGCGGTGGCACGGCCAGCCTGTGCATTCGGTTTTTTTGGTTTGATTCGGTTCGGTTTATACGGTTTTTGGTTTATACGGTTTTTATACTTCGGTTTATACGGTTTTATATGGAGATATGGTTCGGTTTCGGTTGTAACCGTTTGCTTTCGGTTTGGTTCCGGTAATAACCAAATTAACCAAAGTTGTCGCGAATTTTTGAATGGACAACAAATATTTTTTGTCACATGATTTGGTCTGTGCATGTAGCCATGTACGTAAGACTTTTCTTGTAAGAAATGCCTACGTAGATTAGATCATTATTAGATGGCAGTGGCACACATCATTTTGGTCCTAGGCATTACACCAAGTCTGAGGATTAGACAAGTTTTTAATTACGTGAGGGAGCAAGAAAAGAAAGAAAATAGTTTGACCCGGGAGCCACGAGCGACTCCAGCGGCCGGCTGGCCTTTCTTTTAGGCACGCGAGCTCCAACGTGCGCTAGAAGCCCAGAACTGGCTGTATGGGCTGGATAATTGAGGCCCAAGAAAGCAAAACGAAGCGCCAGGTGCTCACTGCTCAGGTCGTTGGCCTGTCTCTGCAAAGTTTACCACCTCGCGTATGGAGCTGAAGCGCGGTGAGCACAAGGCTATAAAAGGAGGGGTGGCTCTGGCTTTAGCTAAATATCTTCACACTATAAAGGTTCTATCAGTTTAATTCGGTTTAACCGAAAACCATCGGTTTCTAACCGAAAAACCGAAGGCTATATGGTTTTCAAAAGTGAAAACTGAAACTGAAACCAAAACCTGAAAAAACCGAATTTCGGTTCGGTTTTGTTTTTTCTGGTTTGGTTTTTGGTTTTCGGTTCGGTTTTGCACAGGCTGAACGGCCAGGCGGTGGCATGGCGACGCGGACGGCCAGGGTCGCTGCGGGCTCGATTGGACGGCCCGGATCGGTCCACCCGAAGATCCGACGGCCAAAACGCGCTCGGAAAAACGATCCGACGGCTGAGAGGGCACATGGCCTGAGATTGCTTCATTTTTCTTCAGACTCTAACAAGGGGATTTCAAGGGGCGGAACTGACCTGCACGGCTGTGCCCAGGGTGCTTGGCGCTCGGATCATCTTATCACAGAGCAGCCCCTACTGCGCCTAAACAATCTACTTGGCCGGCTCTTATCTGCTCCCGGCCTCCCACTACTAATGTGGATGTATGATAGGTAATTTCTACCTATATCAACTGACATTTCCCCTAATTCCTCTTAATCAGCAGAAATCAATTATTTGGTGATTTTCAATTGTATAATTTCAATCAATTTTTTTTTATCTGATAAACCGAAATCAATTATTAGACGAAATCACACAATGAGGAAACAAAAGGGCCTACTAGCTACCTCGTGCATTTCATGATAATGATATATTGTGTTCTAAAAAAACTGAACAATTGATTTGGCCCATGTCTAGTCTCTTGATTTTGGACACTAAGGGCATGTTCGGTAGCTCGCCAGCTCCCAACTTCCGCGTATCCGCGAGCGGAGCTGGCCCGCCCGGCGCCAGGCTTCCTGGATCGAACCAGCATCCACGTACAAAAACTGGGAGCTTGTGTTTCGTCGATCCCAGAAATCGCAAGAGTTGGAGTTCCAGCTATTTACGGCGAGCTGCCACCGCGAAGTGGAAGAAAACGTTTCGTCAAGCGAAGAAAAGACCGGAGCGACTCCCTTCCCTCCCTACCAGGCCAGAAACGAGATTAATGGGCCAGCCAGCTCCAACTTGGGCCAAGTTTGGCCTGTCCTCAACTCCCAATAGGCCAGAATCAACTGAAAAAGGCTGCCAGCCCATACGTTGCGAGAGAAAACTGGAGCTGGCACACCGAACGGTTTTCTGATCATTAGCTTTCATTTCGGAAGCTGGCATACGAAATGGGAAGCTGGATTTCAGGAATTTCAGGAGTTGGGAAGCTGCCGAACAGGCCCTAAATTTTATCTTTACAACTCTAGGTACCTCAACTACTGCCAATGAAGAAATGGTGATCTCATATGAAGCAAGTCATCAATAATTTGATATTAGCTTTTACAACAATGCACTTTGTTAGACTGTTTATATTTTTTTGTCAAATTTTCTCTCGTGTTAATAATGAAGTTTATATTTCCTTTGAATTGTTAATATCAAGTGTACTTATGACGTGCATTGGTACGTGTGGTATAATAATCTTAGGTGTTTTTGTATAGCCGCTTAGTTTCAGCCCTGGGCTTTGAGAGATCCTGGCTCCGCCTCTGTGTGGGAGGGTTAATCATAAGTAGGAGGTTTGGTCAAGTAAGAACAACACCTAAGCACCGGTCCACCCACATATTAAATTATCAAAATATCGAACACAAATCAAACCAA
Organism: Triticum urartu; assembly: GCF_003073215.2. Lineage (NCBI taxonomy): Eukaryota > Viridiplantae > Streptophyta > Magnoliopsida > Poales > Poaceae > Triticum > Triticum urartu. The sequence continues at coordinate 10,350 of NW_024110975.1, forward strand.
CATGGTGAAAGTGACTAGATGAAAATCCCGTGTACCCTCAAGAACGTTTTGCTTATCATAAGAGACCATTTTGGCCTGTCATTTGCCTTAAAAGGATCGGGCTACCTTGCTGCATTTTTGCTACTATTATCGTTACTTACTCGTTACAGATTATCTTACTATCAAACTACTCTATTACTTATAATTTCAGCACTTGCAGACATTACATTGCTGAAAACCACTTGTCATTTCCTTCTGCTCCTCGTTGGGTTCGACACTCTTACTTATTGAAAAGAGCTACAATTGATCCCCTATACTTATGGGTCATCAAGGCTATTTTCTGGCGCCGTTGCCGGGGAGTGAAGCGCCTTTGGTAAGTGGAATTTGGTAAGGAAACATTTATCTAGTGTGCTGAAATTTATTGTTACTTGTTACTATGGAAAACAATTATTTGAGGGGTTTGTTCGGGGTATCTTCACCTCGACCGGAACCACGATTAGCTACCCCTTAACCTACTGCACCTACTGAAAATATTTAATATGAAATTCCTTCGGGTATGGCAGAACAACTGCTAATAATCCTTATGCAGGAGACGGAACCTAACATCCTGATATGAACTTGATATATGTAGAACAAATTTGTGGATTGTTCAGGCTTACAGGTTTACCCGGAGATGAAGTTATGAAGAAGGTTTTCTCTTTATCTTTGAAGGGAAAAGCATTGACATGATATAGCCTATGCGATAATATTTGATCCTAGAATTGGATTTGACTGAAAATGGAGTTCCATCAAAAAATATCCATGCATATAGTTCATCGTGATCGAAATTATATATATAGTTTTTGGCCTCGTGAAGAAGAAGATATCGCTCTAGCTTGGGGGAGGCTTAAGTCAATGTTATATTCATGCCACAATCATGAGCTCTCAAGAGAAATTATTATCCAAAAAATTTATACTCGGCTTTCTCGTAATGATCAAACCATGCTTGATACTTCTTGTGATGATTCTTTTATGAAGAAGACTATTGAATACCGGTGGGATCTTTTGGAAAGAATTAAACGCAACTCTGAAGATTGAGAACTCGGCGAAGGTAAAGAGTCAGGTATTAAACTTAAGTATGATTGTGTTAAATCTTTTATAAATATCGGTGCTTTTCAAAAATTTAGCACTAAACATGGACTTGACTTTGAGATAGTAGCCTCCTTTTGTGAATCATTTGCTACTCATGTTGATCTCCCTAAATAGAAGTTGTTTAAATATCACCCACCTATTAAAGAGAAATTAAAGAACCAATACCATTTAAAGAAGAAACTATAATTTATAATGTTGATCCAATTGTTCCTGCTGCTTATATTGAGAAACCACTTTTCCCTGTTAGGATAAAGGAACATGCTAAAGTTTCAACTGTGGTCAACAAAACCTATATTAGAACACCTAAACCTGATGAACAAATTAAAGTACAACCTAGTATTGTTATGGTTAAGGATCTCTTGGAGAAAAATGTAGATGGACATGTTATTTACTTCTGCGAAGAAGCTGCGACGCCTTGCTGTTGGTGCAGGTGACCGAGTTCGCCTGCGGCGGGTTCATCGCCGGGGCGACGTGGAACCACGTTGCGGCCGATGGCGCTCGGATGGCGCAGTTCCTGCGGGCCACCGGCGAGCTCGCCCGTGGGATGCCAGTGCCATTCGTCGCCCCAATCAGATCCGAAGTGGACGGCTCCCTCCCGCACCTCCTGCCACTGATGGCCGCCGCAGTGCGGTCCGGGATGCGCGTCGGAATGGAGGAAATGGCGAGCCTCGACGTCACCATCCCATGGAGCTTGATCGGCCGCATCAAAGCAGAGTGCGGCGGCGACTGCATGGTGTTCGACACCGTTGTCGCGTTTATCTGGCAGTGCTGCACCCGCACGGTCACCTCACTACAAGAAATATGGCAACTTGCGACCATCACTATTGGTCACTGAAAGGTCATTGTTTTTCATTTGCGACCTTTTTGCGACCAAAAACAGATGGTCAAAAGCTGGCGGTCGTAAACTGAAATTAGTGACCTTCTTTGTGATATGTAAAAGGTCGTTGGTTTCACGACCAAAATTTTGGTCACTAGTAACCTCCCCGGGCCACGTAGGCATCCAACGTGGCAAGCTGATGTGGCACAAGAATCAGCCTAGTCCAATTCGGTTTTCTACATGGGCCTAGCCCAACAATTCGGCCTTTTTAATATTTATTTTTTCTATTAATTTTTGCTAGCTACATGGGCCTGGCCCAGCAATTCGGCCTTTTTATTTCTAGATGCGGCCTTTTACAGCGTATGATCTTTTATTTTTTGCCATTTTATTTTCCACTGTTTTACATTTGTCCCATATATCATAATATCATACACTGGTCCCACACGTCAGAAATTTTAAATGTGCTCAAATTATTTTGATAAGTGGGTCGCATGAGTCATGTTTCCATTGCACACATTTTCAAATCACATACATAATTACTATTTCATATGAAACAGAAATTGTAGTTTTGAAACATACATGAAATTCACAGAGAGAAGATACATTAAATCACATACATAATTACTATTTCATTCACAAACAGAGAGAAGATACATTAAATTCCCAGATAACCCAGCTATTATTACATAACTTGGTATATAAGAATGTCTTGGAGCTTCTTTAAACATCTTTCGTATTGAATTTACTCAAAATATCTGCCAACAAGAAAACAGAACAGCAAGGATAGGGTGAACAACAACAACAACAACAATAGGTGATGGGGTGCTATTTAGTAGTAAGATCAAGTCTGGAAAGAAACATGCATGAAAATTAAGAAGAGCTAGAGCAAGTCTACATGAAAATTAAGAAGTGTTGTTTAGTATGGATGCCCAAACAGTTTTCGTGCACGTCATGCCAAGTCAGCCAACACGTAGCATGCATATGGGCCATAAAAATGATCAAATGAGGAAGAGATGAAGCCAAACAGTGGTTCCTCCTTGCAATGATCACATTTAGATAGCAGCGACCTACTACAGTTCATGTTACAACAACACTAGTTCATGTGAGTGCATCTCCAGCCGT
>NW_024110976.1:0-19560 GCF_003073215.2 Triticum urartu
ATGGACGTGATGCCTATATACATGATCATGCCTAGATATTCTCATAACTATGCTCAATTCTGTCAATTGCTCAACAGTAATTTGTTCACCCACAGTAGAATACTTATGCTCTTCAGAGAAGCCACTAGTGAAACCTATGGCCCCCGGGTCTATTCTCATCATATCAATCTCCATCACTTTAATCTTGCTTTTCTTTTTAATTTGCTTTTACTTTTTACTTTGCATCTTTATACCAAAAATACCAAAAATATTATATCTATCAGATCTCACTCTCGTAAGTGACCGTGAAGGGATTGACAACCCCTAATCGCATTGGTTGCGAGTAGCTATCGCTTTGTGCAGGTACGAGGGACTTGAGCGTGGCCTCCTACTGGATTGATACCTTGGTTCTCAAAAACTAAGGGAAATACTTGCGCTACTCTGCTGCATCATCCCTTCCTCTTCGGGGAAAACCAACGCAAGCTCAAGACGTAGCACATACCCACTTAGTTTCAGTTTGAGCTTTCATACACTTATAGCTCTAGTGCATTCGTTGCATGTTAATCCCTACTCCTCACATTGACATCAATTGATGGGCATCTCCATAGCCCGTTGATTAGCCACGTCGATGTGAGAGTTTCTCCTTTTTTGTCTTCTCACACAAACCTCCATCATCATATTCCATTCCACCCATAGTGTTATGTCTGTGACTTGCGCTCATGTATAGCATGAGGGTTAAAAAGGTTGAAGCACGTTAAAAAGTATGAACCAATTGCTCAACTTGTCATCGAGGTTGTGCATGATTTGAATGCTTAGTGTGGTGAAGATGGAGCATAGCCAGACTATATGATTTTGTAGGGATGAGCTTTCTTTGGCTATGTTATTTTGATAAGACATAATTGCTTGGTTAGTATGCTTGAAGTATTATCGTCTTAATGTCAAATGATAGACTATTGCTTCGAATCACTCGTGTCTTAATATTCATGCCATGATTAGATTATGTGATCAAGATTATGCTAGGTAGCATTCCACATCAAAAATTATCTTTTTTATCATTTACCTAATTGAGGAGGAGAAGGAATTAAGCTTGGGGATGCTGATATGTCTCTGTCATATCTATAATTTTTGATTGTTCCATGCCAATATTATACAACTTTCATATACTTTTGGCAACTTTTTATACTATTTTGGGGACTAACATATTGATCCAGTGCCCAGTGCCAGTTCATGTTTGTTGCATGTTTTATGTTTCGCAGAAACCTATACCAAACGGAGTCCAAACGGAATAAAAACAGACAGATAATATTTTTGGAATATTTGTGAAATATGGGAATAAGAATCAACGCGAGAAGGTGCCCGAGGGGGCCATGAGGCAGGGGGCTTGTCCCTGACCCTCGTGCCCCCACCCGTAAGGTGGTTGCTGCTCTTCTTTGGCCGCAAGAAAGCTAATTTTCGGAAAATAATCTGGGCGAAGGTTTCAATCCAATCGGAGTTACGGATCTCCGGATATATAAGAAACGATGAAAGGGCAGAATCCGAGAACGCAGAAACAGAGAGAGACAGAGAGACAGATCCAATCTCGGAGGGGATCTCGCCCCTCCCATGCCATGGAGACCAAGGAACAGAGGGGAAACACTTCTCCCATCTAGGGAGGAGGTCAAGGAAGAAGAAGAAGAAGGGGGCCCTCTCCCCCTCTCTCCTGATGGTGCCGGAACCCCGCCGGGGCCATCATCATCACCGCGATCTACACCAACACCTCCATCATCTTCACCAACATCTCCATCACCTTCTCCCATCTATCTACATCGGTCCACTCTCCCACAACCTGTTGTACCCTCTACTTGAACATGGTGCTTTATGCTTCATATTATTATCCAATGATGTGTTGCCATCCTATGATGTCTGAGTAGATTTTCGTTGTCCTATCGGTGATTGGTGAATTACTATGATTGATTTAATTTGCTTGTGGTTATGTTGTTGTCCTTTGGTGCCCATCATATGAGCGCGCGCGTGGATCACACTATAGGGTTAGTTGTATGTTGATAGGACTATGTATTGGAGGGCAAGAGTGACAGAAGCTCCAACCTAGCATAGAAATTGATGCATACGGGATTGAAGGGGGACCAATATATCTTAATGCTATGGTTGGGTTTTACCTTAATGAACGTTAGTAGTTGCGGACGCTTGCTAATAGTTCCAATCATAAGTGCACAGAATTCCAAGTCAGGGATGACATACTAGCGGTGGCCTCTCCCACATAAAACTTGCTATCGGTCTAGTAAAGTAGTCAATTGCTTAGGGACAATTTCGCAACTCCTACCACCACTTTTCCACACTCGCTATACTAACTTTATTGCTTCTTTACCTAAAATAGCCCCTAGTTTTTATTTACGTGCTCTTTATATTCTTGCAAACCTATCCCGTTACACCTACAAAGTACTTCTAGTTTCATACTTGTTCTAGGTAAAGTGAATGTTAAGCGTGCCTAGAGTTGTATTGGTGGTCGATAGAACTTGAGGGAATATTTGTTCTACCTGTAGCTCCTCATTGGGTTTGACACTCTTACTTATCGAAAGAGGCTACAATTGTCCCATATACTTGTGGGTTATCACACTGCTCCTCGAGACCTCAACCCATCAAGCGAAACAACATGCCACTCATAATTCCAAAGCTTACGTGTTTAAATACGAATCTGATATGATGCTCGTATTACTAAAACAGAGAACGTTTAATTGGTCACCTAATGTTCCTATATTCGTTTTGAAAGCATGTGCGCCACCCACTGGTCCAGCTAGTTCCACTTTCCTGATTTTACTCTTGATGCTTAGGGTTTTCCCCTTTTATGTACTCTACTATGATCTGCGTAGGTGCTTTCTGTCGTACTAGCATTACTCCACCCTTCAAGCTAAACAACACAATGCTCAAAATTCCAAAGCTTAGTTGTTCAAATATGATTGTGATATGATATTTATATTAGTTAACAGACACATTTAATTAGTTAGCTAAAGGTCCCACTTGAGTTTACAAATGCATGTCGCGACATATAGAGAGATAGCAGAATTGCATTTCTTTGTCACTTGTTGACTATACTTTCTTGTCCATACCAAATCTTAGTTGTTATTCCAAAGCAAACATCGGTTGCTAACTACCCTTTGCGCGGTTTGCAGCTTCAGATCTGCCATCCCACTGCCACGGTCAACACTATACTCACCATGCTTATGGTTTCCCTATTTTATGATGACCACGATCAGCCTACGTGGTTCATGTCATAATAGCACTGCTCCACCCATCGAGCTAAACAAGCTTAGTTGTACAAATTCAAATATGATATTATTCTAATATTAGTAAAACTGAGAGATGTTTAATTGGTCAGCTAAATGTTCCTACTTTAGTTTTGAAATGCATGTGAGCCACATATGGAGAGACCGGAAGGACTAGTATTTCTCTGTGCGCTCTGGTTCATCATGGGTGGCCAACCGGCATTGTATAGAAAGACTTGTAATATCTTCAATCTGCTTGCTCTTCTGCTCTTCTTTAAGATGATCCTCTTCTCTTGTGGTCGACTCGTCATGTCGAGTTATTCTCCCTTAGTACATTTTGAATCTGTCAGGTTAGGTCGACTTGTTCTTCTTTACTATATGTTGAAGCTGTCATCTGCGAAGTATCATCACTTCTGGAGCTCTCATATTTTCAGTAGTAGGCCACATTATATTAATGCACACACCAAATTATAGCATGCATGGCACCTCTTAAAAGAATTGCAGAGATAGCAAAAGGTGGTTTACAGGGAGGAAGTATTGGATTAGAATCACTTCTGCATTACAAAGATAATCTCACTTGTTTTTATGTTTTCATGCATGTCAGGTATTGAACATTATCAAAATGAATATGAGAATTGGCGCGCGAGAGGAATATTGCGGAACAATCCACTGGCTAACAAACTTGGCATGGTGGAGGATGGCCTATCTTATTCACCCATCAAGGTGCTTGCTCTAACTTGGCAAGGTTGTATTGGTCGCACATATTTTGCATCTGACCTCTTGCATTACTTCTACTTTGTTACACCATCTGCTTAGTTTAAGCATCATATATGAGTAGATGCCATACCTATCCATTTTCTGTACCTATTCCATGTGTTGTCATACTATGTTTTTTCAGTAAAATGTTGTTCTTTCGTAATAGATGTCCAAAAGGAAGAGGGTGAGTGCAGATCCTCAAGGAGTACAAACTAGGTATTTGGAAAAGGTAGTGATACCTGTTAAATCCATTGTTTAGGAAATCGTTAACTGGTAGCTTCTCGGTCGGTTGGTGAGTAGGGGATTAATAGGCTAATCGGCCATTTAATCAATTAATCGGACGATTTATCGGGTCATTGGCTACTCGGGGACCCTATGAGTAGGGATTAATCGGCAAGTTAACTGGTTAATCGGATGAATTCTTGAACAGGGGTTAAATCAGATAGATCAGCAACCACAGAAAACACAGGCCCAACTATACCACACTTTAACCTACACCAGTGGCCAAACCCCTATTAGAACTGCTGAGAGCCCAGCGTCAGGTACTGTCTATGATATCAATTCAAAATTTGAACTCCTAAATTTCTGCATGTGCCTTACCTTCTGAGACGTCTTCGTCGTATCTATAATTTTTGATTGTTCCATGCCAATATTCTACAACTTTCATATACTTTTGGCAACTTTTTATACTATTTTTGGGACTAACATATTGATCCAGTGCCCAGTGCCAGTTCCTGTTTGTTGCATGTTTTTTCTTTCGCAGAAAATCCATATCAAACGGAGTCCAAACGGGATAAAAACTGATGGAGATTTTTTTTGGAATATATGTGATTTTCGGGAAGAAGAATCAACACGAGACGATGCCTGAGGGGGCCACGAGGCAGGGGGCGCACCCCAGGGGGTCAGGCGCGCCCTAGGCCCTCGTGGCCACCCCATAAGGTGGTTGGTGCCCTTCTTTCTCCGCAAGAAAGCTAATATCTGAATAGAGATCGTGTCCAAAATTCAGGCCAATCGGATTTACGAATCTCCGGGAATTTAAGAAACGGTGAAAGGGCAGAATCAGGAACGCAGAAACAGAGAGAGACAAAGAGACAGATCCAATCTCGGAGGGGCTCTGCCCCCTCCCATGCCATGGAAGCCATGGACCAGAGGGGAAACCCTTCTCCCATCTAGGGAGAAGGTCAAGGAAGAAGAATAAGGGGCTCCCCCCCTCTCTCCCGGTGGTGCCGGAACGCTGTCGGGGCCATCATCGCGACAACGATCTACACCGACAACTTCACCGCCGTCATCACCAACTCTCCCCCCCCTCTATGCAGCGGTGTAACCCCTCTTTTACCCACTGTAATCTCTACTTAAACATGATGCTCAACGCTATATATTATTTCCCAATGATGTATGGCTATCCTATGATGTTTGAGTAGATCCGTTTTGTCCTATGGGTTAATTGATGATCGTGATTGGTTTGAGTTGCATGTTTTATTATTGGTGCTGTCCTATGTTGCTCTCCGTGTCGCGCAAGCGTGAGGGATACCCGCTTTAGGGTTTGCAATATGTTCATGATTTTCTTATGGTGGGTGGCGTGAGTGATAGAAACACAGGCCCAAGTAAGTAGGTTGTTTGTGTATGGGAATAAAGAGGACTTGATGCCTTATAATGCTATGGTTGGGTTTTAGCTTAATGATCTTTAGTAGTTGTGGATGCTTGCTAGAGTTCCAATCATAAGTGCATATGATCCAAGAAGAGAAAGTATGTTAGCTTATGCCTCTCCCTCAAATAAAATTGCAATAATGATTACCGGTCTAGTTATCGATTGCCTAGGGACATATAACTTTCTTGTGTGACAACAAGCTCTCTACTAAAACTAACTTAGTTGTGTCTTTATCTAAACAGCCCCTACTTTTTATTTAAGCGCTCTTTATTATCTTGAAACCTATCCAACAACACCTACAAAGTATTTCTAGTTTCATACTTGTTCTAGGTAAAGCGAACATTAAGCGTGCGTAGAGTTGTATCGGTGGTCGATAGAACTTGAGGGAGTATTTGTTCTACCTTTAGCTCCTCGTTGGGTTCGACACTCTTACTTTTTGAAAGAGGCTACAATTGATCCCCTATACTTGTGGTTATCACCTTCTCTCTTGTATGAAAACTAATTCCAAATGAATCTCCTAGCTCAAAGGATCATAGGATCTCACGACAATACTGGGCTCTGCATTGCTCTTGTTAGTACCTCTTGCCCTTTGTCAGCATACTTGCATTCATTGCTGTTTGATTATGTAGCATCAGTGTAAATGTTCACTTCTTTATCCTCCCTTTGCTTGAAATTATAGGATCTATATTTACTCTTAGATAAATGTAGAATTAACACGATGGTTATGAAGTTTTGGATTGCTCATGGAAGTACCTGTTGTCATGTACTCCCGTTGTATCGAATTAATTGTTGATCAATTGGATGTATTTAGAACTTAATAGTGCTAGATACATCCATTTAAGCGACAAGTAAAAACGGACGGTGGTGGTATTACTGTACTTGCATCGCGAGATAGTTGATTGTCTAGCATTACTCCGCATCTTATCTGCCCTGCCCTCCACTTTCTCCAAATTATCATATCTACATTAACTCTTACGAAAATGTTGAATAAAGCCAATGTCGCTGCACACGTTGATGTATGCATTCCTCTTATCAGTACCTTTTGCCTTGTAATGTTGTACTTAATTAATTGCTATTTGATTATGTATCATCAGTCTGCACCTGAGCTTCATTATCCTCTGTTCCTTCCAATATTATTTGATCTATATTTACTCTTTGCAAAATGTAAAATAATGGCAACGCTTATAAAGAATTTTCTTTGGGGAATTTATTGAATTATCGTTCCACCAACATGGAGAAGGGCTTTGTCCAGCCTGTGTTAACATGTAATGTAAGTTCATCCTTCTCAAGCCTTCAAACTTTGTTCTAGTATAGATTTGGATAGGCATCATTTCCTGCACTGCTGTTTACTTTGTTGTTTACATCTGATTGGATTTTTGCAACAACTACCAGTTTTAAATTGTAGTCGTAAAAACATGTTCCTTATGTAGAACAGATCAATTTATTTGCTTATATAATTGTGAAACATGTTACGTGTCTCCTTATTTCTCTTTCAGAGTCGTATCTCTTATGCTAGGCAGAACTTTAGGGAAGATAGTGAGCCAAACCATCTTGAGGACAGCGAGATGACCCCAAGGTCCTGTCTTGATGAAGGCAATGAGTTGAAGGTACTCACCAGCAGGTGTGAGACAACCTCTGTGCAGTCGCTGCCTCAATCAGTTCGACTTCTTCAGTCCCAACTTAAAGCGGAAATGCTTGCTTCAGCTCAGCTCAGCTTAGCTCAGCTCAGACTAGAAGTCAAAGATATAATGAAGATGTCAGGGGACTGTTGTGCGCACTATGGTGCCATACAGCTAGGGATGAAGCATCTATCGTTGACACAACTGAGGTCTCGTCAGCTTGTTCGGCTGCTTGCGGGGTCCGACCTTGCCAGGCCTAGTGCCTTCTGAAGTGCTCTCGGTTTTGTATATTCTTTTGTCGACGCGTTTATATGCACTGGTGGCGACCTTTGATGCCCAGTGTATGTAATCCGCGGTCATGTTGCGCTTTATTATCACCGGTAGCGAACTTTGATTCCCAGTGGATGTAATATGCCGTAATTTCTTTATTGTATAGTCTAGGTTTATTCTTTGGTCGGTATGCTATAATTTAGGCCGGAAGGTTCAGTGGATCTCAGTGTTGTTGGTCTTCGGGCCGGCCCGTTACTCATATGGGCCAAAACGTGGGCCTATAATCATCTTGGGCCATTAGCAGGTCTAAACCTATAGTAGTTTCCTGCCTTTAACAGGCCGAGTAAAGTTCTGGCCAGCTGGGCCAGAGAATAACATGGGCTTTTAACAGGCTAAAACCTAGATTGGGCTAGCGTTGAGCCGAAAAATTCATGGGCCAATACAAGCCGAAAATGCCTAAGGCCCATGTTGGGACCAAATAGGACGAGCAGTTAACAGGCCAAAATATATCTCGGGCCTGTTTGGCCCAATAAAATTATGGGCTTTAAGCAGGCCGGTATCCACGCGGGCCATAGGCCCAAAAGTGTCACGGTCCATTATCAGATGGGCTATAAGCAGACCGGATTCAACGCGGGCTGTAATTATGCCCAACTGTTACACAGGCCATTAACAGGCCGATAGGCCAGTTGGGCTGAAATTTATCCATGAAGACTACAGGCCATTAAGAGGCCTAAAGTTACTTCGGACAAGAAATAGCCCAGTTTATGCGTGGGACGTTAAATGGCCTAAAGTTAAACCGGGCCGACAACGTCCCAGACACTCCACGGGCCGCTAACAGGCCGAAACTATTATCGGTCCGAACTGGTAAACAGGCATTTAACAGGCTGAAATACAAACTTTTCTTAGAATGGGCCCAAAGGTACAGTGGCCTGTTAACGGGCCTGATCCGATTTGGGCCGTAATTTGGCCCAAAACTCGGCAGGCTGTGAACCGACCTGATCTGATATGGGCCTCAATTTGACCCAAAACATGGCAGGCTGTTAACGGGCCAGCCCACTAGTGTCTGAGAAACACATGGTGGGCCTTTAGCTGGGCCGGCCTTTTCACCGGAATGGGCCTCTATTGGGCCGTGCCACGTGTCGACGTATCATAGGCGCCTCCTGTCCAATGAGTGGATGACATTTGTCCCAATGAGGAGCTGACATGTGATTCTGTCGGCCAATGAGAATTTTACACGTGGAAAATCCCATTGGTCCGGGCTGTTAACGGGTTATCGGATCCAAAACCGGACCCGATAGCTTAAGGCGAGCCGTTATTGTCGATGCCACGTGTCGGTCACCCTTGACGAAAGCACTTCTATGACACGCGATTTATCGTCATGGAAGTGGACACTTCCATGATGATAATTTTGGTAATGTCATGGAACACTTCTATGACAGCACATGTATGACTATCTTGATTCTGTCATAAAATTGTCATGGATGTACATGCATGACAGGAAACGTGACCTACTGTGACAAACACGTATCATCACGGAAGTGTCTTTTTTTGTAGTGATACCTTGTGCGCTATCAAATGTTACAACGTAACTAGGTGATTATAAAGATGCTCTACAGGTATCTCCGAAGGTGTTTGTTGGGTTGGCATAGATCGAGATTAGGATTTGTCACTTCGAGTATCGGAGAGGTATCTCTGGGCCCTCTCAGTAATGCACATCATAATAAGCCTTGCAAGCAATGTGACTAATGAGTTAGTTGTGGGATGATGATTATGTCACAAGTAAAGAGACTTGCCGGTAACGATATTGAACTAGGTATGAAGATACCGATGATCGAATCTCAGGCAAGTAACATACCGATGACAAAGGGAATAATGTATGTTGTCATTACGGTATGATCGATAAAGATCTTCATAGAATATGAGGGAACCAATATGAGAATCCAGGTTCCGTTGTTGATTATTGACCAGAGAGGTGTCTCGGTCATGTCTACATAATTCTTGAACCTGTAGGGTCCGCACGCTTAATGTTCGATGACGATTTTGTATTATATGAGTTATGTGATTTGGTGATCGAATGTTGTTCGGAGTCCTGGATGAGATCACGGACATGATGAGGAGTCTCTAAATGGTCGATGGGCAAATATTCATATATAGGACGATAGTATTTAGACACCGGAAGTGTTCCGGGGGTACCGGGTACGTATCGGGTAATCGGAAGGGGTTCCGGGCAAACCCCGACAAACTATATGGGCCTAATGGGCCAAGAGAGGGACAGACCAGCCCCTAAGGGGCTGGTGCACCCCCTATAGGCCGATATAGGAGGAAAAGGAAAGGAGGGAAGGGAGAAGGAAAGGGAAGGATTCGGCCTCCCCCTTTCCTTCCCCTCCCCCCTCTCTTTCCTTCCCCCTCCGATGCATATGGAAGGGGGGAGGCCGACTTGGAGGAGGCGCCCAAGTAGGATCCCTCCTACTTGGGGTGCCCCTTGCTGCTCCCCTCCCTCTCCCACCTGTATATATGTGGGGGGCACCACTAGAGCGAACAACAATGATTCTTAGTCGTGTGCGGCGCCCCCCTCCATGGTTTACGCCTCAGGTCATATTGTCGTACTGCTTAGGCGAAGCCCTGCGCGAATCACTTCACCATCACCGTCACCATGTCGTCATGCTGACGAAACTCTCCCTCGACACTCTGCTGGATCAAGAATTCGAGGGAAGTCATCGAGCTGAACGTGTGCAGAACTCGGAGGTGCCCTACGTTCGGTGCTTGATCGGTCAGAACGAGAAGAAGTTTGACTACATCAACCGCATTGTCAAATGCTTCCGCTTTCGGTCTACGAGGGTACGTGGACACACTCTCCCCCTCTCGTTGCTATGCATCTCCTAGATAGATCTTGCGTGAGCGTATGCTTTTTTTGAAATTGCATGCTACGTTCCCCATTAGTGGCATCTGAGGCAGGTCTATGCGTAGAGGATATGCACGACTAGAACACAAAGAGTTGTGGGCGGTGATCGTCATACTGCTTACCACCAATGTCTTATTTTGATTCGGCGGTATTGTTGGATGAAGTGGCCCAGACCAACCTTACATGACCATGTTCATGAGACCGGTTCCACCGACAGACATGCAACTAGTTTGCATAAAGGTGGCTGGCGGGTGTCTGTCTCTCCAACTTTAGTTGAATCAAATTTGAATGTGGCCGGTCCTTGTTGAAGGTTAAAATAGCAAACTTGATAAATCACCATTGTGGTTTTGATGCGTAGGTAAGAACGGTTCTTGCTAGAAGCCCGTAGCAGCCACGTAAAATGTACAAACATGGCCTCAAAATACTGGAGACCGAAAGGTCGAACATGAATCATATAGTAGTTATGATCAACATAGAGATGTTCACCACTGATGACTACTCCATCTCACGTGATGATCGGACATGGTTTAGTTGATTTGGATTACGTATCACTTAGATGACTTGAGGGATGTCCATCTAAGTGGGAGTTCTTAAGTAATTTCATTAATTGAACTTAATTATCATGAACTTAGTCCTGATAGTATTTGCATATCTATGTTGTAGATCAGTAGCTCGCATTATAGCTCCCCTATGTTTTTGATATGTTCCTAGAGAAAACTAAGTTGAAAGATGATAGTAGCAATGATGCGGACTGGGTCCGTGATCTGAGGATTATCCTCGTTGCTGCATAGAAGAATTATGTCCTTGATGCACCGCTAGGTGACAGACCTATTGCAGGAGCAGATGCAGACGTTGAACGTTTGACAAGCTCGGTATGATGACTACTTGATAGTTTAGTGCACCATGCTTTATGGCTTAGAACCGGGACTTCAAAAATGTTTTTAAGAGCATATGAGATGTTCCAAGAGCAGACTCATGCCCGTGGTAAGAGGTATGAGACCTCTCACAAGTACTTTGCCTACAAGATGGAGGAGAATAGCTCAGCTAGTGAGCATGTGCTCAGAATGTCTGGGTACTACAATCACTTGAATCAAGTGGGAGTTAATCTTCTAGATAAGATAGTGATTGAAAGAGTTATCTAGTCACTATCACCAAGTTACTAGAACTTCGTGATAAACTATAATATGCAAGGGATGACAAAAACGATTCCCAAGCTCTTCGCGATGCTGAAATCGGCGAAGGTAGAAATCATGAAATAGCATCAAGTGTTGATGGTTAACAAGACCACTAGTTTCAAGAAAAGGGCAAGGGAAACAAAGGGAACTTCAAGAAGAATGGCAAGCAAGTTTCCACTCCCGTGAAGGAGCCCAAAGCTAGACCCAAACCTGAAACTGAGTGCTTCTACTGCAAAGGAAATGGTCACTGGAAGTGAAACTGCCCCAAAAACTTGGCAGATAAGAAGGATGGAAAAGTGAACAAAGGTATATTTGATATACATGTTATTGATGTGTACTTTACTAGTGTTCATAGTAGCCCCTGGGTATTTGATACCGGTTCAGTTGCCAAGATTTGTAACTCGAAACAGGAGTTGCAAAATGAATAGATACTAGTTAAGGGCGAGGTGACGATGTGTGTAGGAAGTGATTCCAAGGTTGATAAGATCACCATTGCACACTCCCTTTACCTTTAGGATTAGTGTTGAACCTAAAATAAATGGTATTTGGTGTTTGTGTTGAGCATGAATATGATTGGATCATGTTTATTGCAATAACGTTATTCATTTAATTCAAAGAATAATTGTTGTTCTGTTTACATGAATAAAACCTTCTATGGTCATATACTCAATATAAATGGTTTATTGAATCTTGATTGCAGTGATACACATATTCATAATATTGATGCCAAAAGATGCAAAGTTGATAATGATAGTGCAACATATTTGTGGACTGCCGTTTAGGTCATATTGGTGTAAAGCGCATGAAGAAACTCCATACGGATGGATTTTGGAATCACTTGATTATGAATCATTCGAACCATGCCTCATGGGCAGGATGACTAAAACTCCATTCTCTGGAACAATGGAGTGAGCCAATGACTTATTGGACATAATACATACTGATGTATGTGATCCGACAAGTGTTGAGGCACGCGACGGGTATCGTTATTTTCTGACCTTCACAAATGATTTGAGCCGATATAGGTATATCTACTTAATGAAACACAAGTCTGAAACATTTGAAAAGTTCAAAGAATTTCAGAGTGAAGTGGAGAATCATCATAACAAGAAAATAAAGTTTCTACGATCTGATCGCGGATGCGAATATTCGAGTTAGGAGTTTGGCCTTCATTTAAAACAATGTGGAATAGTTTCACAACTCACGCCACCTGGAACACCACAACATAATGGTGTGTCCGAACGTCGTAAGCGTACTTTATTAGGTATGGTGCGATCTATGATGTCTCTTACCAATTTACCACTATTGTTTTGGGCTTATGCATTAGAGACAGATGCATTCACGTTAAATAGGGCACCGTCTAAATCCATTGAGACGACATCGTATGAACTATGGTTTGGTAAGAAACCTAAGTTGTCGTTTCTTAAAGTTTGGGGTTGCGACGTGAAAAAGCTTCAGCCTGATAAGCTCGAACCCAAATTGGAGAAGTGTGTCTTCATAGGATACCCAAAAGAAACTATTGGGTACAGCTTCTACCACAGACCCGTAGGCAAGTTCTTTGTTGCTAAGAATGGATCATTTCTAGAGAAGGAGTTTCTCTCGAAAGAAGTGAGTGGGAGGAAAGTAGAACTTGATGAGCTAATGGTACCTTCTCTCGAATTGGAAAGTAGCTCATCACAGAAAATCGTTCATGTGATGCCTACACCAACTAGAGAGGAAGCTAATGATAATGATCATGAAACTTCAGATCAAGTTACTACTGAACCTCGTAGGTCAACCAAAGCACATTCCGTTCTAGAGTGGTACGGTAACCCTGTTCTGGAAGTCATGTTACTAGATCATGACGAACCTACGAACTATGAAGAAGCTATGATGAGCCCAGATTCCGATAAATGGCTTGAGGCCATGAAATCTGAGATAGGATCCATGTATGAGAATAAAGTGTGGACTTTGGTTGATTTGCCCGGTGATCGGCGAGCCATCGAGAATAAATGGATCTTCAAGAAGAAGACCGAAGTTGATGGTAATGTTGTTGTCTACAAAACTCGACTTGTCGCGAAAGGTTTTCAACAAGTTCAAGGAGTTGACTATGATGAGACTTTCTCACCCGTAGCGATGCTTAAGTCTGTCGGAATCACGTTAGCAATTACCGCATTTTATGATTATGAAATCTAGCAAATGGACGTCAAAACCGCATTCCTTAATGGATTTCTTAAAGAAGAGTTGTATATGATACAGCCAGAAGGTTTTGCCGATCCTAAAGGTGCTAACAAAGTGAGCAAGCTCCAGTGATCCATCTATGGAGTGGTGCAAGCATCTCGGAGTTGGAATATACACTTTGATGAGGTGATCAAACAATATGGTTTTATACAGACTTTTGGAGAAGCATGTGTCTACAAGAAAGTGAGTGGGAGCTTTGTAGCATTTCTAATATTATATGTGGATGACATATTGTTGATTGGAAATTATATAGAGTTTCTGGATAGCATAAAAGGATACTTGAATAAAAGTTTTCCAATGAAAAACCTCGGTGAAGCTGCTTACATATTGAGCACAAAGATCTATAGAGATAGATCGAGACGCTTAATAGGACTTTCACAAAGCACATACCTTGATAAAGTTTTGAAGAAGTTCAAAATGGATCTATCAAATAAAGGGTTCTTGCCTATGTTACAAGGTGTGAAATTGAGTAAGACTCAAAACCCGACCACGATAGAAGATAGAGAGAGAATGAAAGTCCTTCCCTATGCCTCAACCATAGGTTCTATAAAGTATGCTATGTTGTGTACCTTGCCATGAGTTTGTCAAGGGGGTACAACAGTGATCTAGGAGTAGATCATTGGATAGCGGTCAAAATTATCCTTAGTTACCTAAGAGGACTAAGGAAATGTTTCTTGCTTATGGAGGTGGTAAAGAGTTTGTCGTAAAGGGTTACGTCGATGCAAGCTTTGACACCAATCCGGATGACTCTTGAGTCTCAATCTGGATACATATTGAAAGTGGTTGCAATTAGATAAAGTAGCTCCATGCAGAGGATTGTAGACATAGAAATTTGCAAAATACATACGAATCTGAATGTTGCAGACCCGTTGACTAAACTTCTCTCACAAGCAAAACATGATCACACCTTAGTACTCTTTGGGTGTTAATAACATAGCTATTTGAACTAGATTATTGACTCTAGTAAACCCTTTGGGTGTGGGTCACGTGGCGATGTGAACTATTGGTGTTAAATCACATGCCGATGTGAACTAGATTATTGACTCTAGTGCAAGTGGGAGACTGAAGGAAATATGCCCTGGAGGCAATAATAAAGTTGTTATTTTATATTTCCTTATATCATGATAAATGTTTATTACTCGTGCTAGAATTGTATTAACCGGAAACTTAATACATGTGTGGATACATAGACAAAACACCGTGTCCCTAGTAAGCCTCTACTAGACTAGCTCGTTAATCAAACATGGTTAAGTTTCCTAACCATAGACATGTGTTGTCATTTGATGAATGGGATCACATCATTAGGAGAATGATGTGATGTACAAGACCCATCTGTTAGCTTAGCATGTTGATCGTTAAGTTTTATTGCTATTGATTTCTTCATGTCAAATACATATTCCTTCGACTATGAGATTATGAAACTCCCGGATACCAGAGGAATACCTAGTGTGCTATCAAATGTCACAATGTAACTGCGTGATTATAAAGATGCTCTATAGGTATCTCCGAAGTTGTTTGTTGGGTTGGCATAGATCGAGATTAGGATTTGTCACTTCGAGTATCGGAGAGGTATCTCTAGGCCCTCTCTGTAATGCACATCATAATAAGCCTTGCAAGCAATGTGACTAATGAGTTGGTTGCGAGATGATATATTATAGAACAAGTAAAGAGACTTGCCAGTAACGATATTGAACTAGGTATGAAGATACCGATGATCGAATCTCGGGCAAGTAACATACCGATGACAAAGGGAATAACGTATGTTGTTATTATGGTACGACCGATAAAGATCTTTGCAGAATATGTGGGAACCAATATGAGCATCAAGGTTCCGCTGTTGGTTATTGACCGGAGAGGTGTCTCGTTCATGTCTACATAATTCTTGAACCCGTAGGGTCCGCACACTTATCCGGAGTCCCGGATGAGATCATGGACATGGCGAAGAGTCTCGAAATGGTTGATAGGTAAACATTCATATATAGGACGATAGTATTCGGACACCGGAAGTGTTCCGGGGGTACCAGGTACGTATTGGGTCACCGGAAGGGGTTCCGGGCAACCCCCGGCAAACTATATGGGCCTAATGGGCCAAGAGAGGGAAAAACCAACCCCTAAGGGGCTGGTGCGCCCCCTATAGGCCGAAATAGGAGGAAAAGGAAAGGAGGGAACAGAGAAGGAAAGCGAAGGATTCGGCCTCCCCCTTTCCTTCCCCTCCCCCCTCTCTTTCCTTCCCCCTCTGATGCATATGGAAGGGGGGAGGCCAACTTGGAGGAGGCGCCCAAGTAGGATCCCTCCTACTTGGGGCGCCCCTTGCTGCTCCCCTCCCTCTCCCACCTATATATATGTGGGGGAACCGCTAGAATGAACAACACTGATTCTTAGCCGTGTGCGGCGCGCCCCTCCGCAGTTTACGCCTCTGGTCATATTGTTGTAGTGCTTAGCAAAGGCCCTGCACGGATCACTTCACCATCACCGTCACCATGCCGTCATGATGACGAAACTCTCACTCAACACATTGCTGGATCAAGAGTTCGAGGGACGTCATCGAGCTGAACATGTGCAGAACTCAGAGCTGTCATACGTTCAGTGCTTGATCGGTTATAATGAGAAGAAGTTCGACTACATCAACCGCGTTGTCAAACGTTTCTGCTTTCAGTCTACGAGGGTACGTGGACACACTCTCCCCCTCTCATTGCTATGCATCTCCTAGATAGATATTGTGTGAGTGTAGGAATTTTTTTGAAATTGCATGCTACGTTCCCCATCAAGAAGACCTTGGAGTAGACGACAAGCCACATGGGCGCGCTTTTGGAGTAGATGATGTTGTTGTGGAATTTTCTTGTGGCGCACTTCACTTGATCTTGGGAGGAACTTGATGTAGCTTGAGGTAGTCGTCCATCAAGCGCTCCTACTCAAGACACTCCTCGGGTTCTAGAGTCCCATAGAAAGGAATCTCGTGGTCGGTGTCGAGGTCGTAGTAGCTCATGGAAGTCGCGGACTTGAGCTTGGGGAGCTTCTCTTGAGCGTAGTCTTGGGGTGTTTGTTGGCGAAGATGTCGTATGTTCATAGGCGAAGATGCCTTGAAGTCGTTTTCTTGACCTTCACATTCTCATCGGTGGCGGTGTCGATGCCGATGTGACCTTGCCGGAGATGGTAGCTCGGGAGGATGTGCTCTTGAGCGTCTTCTCGAAGATGATGAATATCTGTTGTAGGACTTGATGAGGGCTTTGATCTCCTCCATTTGAGCATCCATCTTGGCGTCCAAGGTGTATTTCATGGCAGCAAACTCGTCGTTGTTGTTGTAGACCGAAGGAGGTGTGCTTTGCCTATCCATCACAAGACTCGAGAAGAAGTGAGTAGGAAATGAGATAAAAAATACCAAGTTACCTTTTCCCAAAGTTGAGGATGTATCCCGTTTCACTCGATGTGAAAGTGAAAGAATAGTGGAAATGGTACCGGACTTGTTCACTCACACCTATCAAGTAGAGCTTATGGAGTAGCTTGGTGAGGATAGTGGCACAAAAAATTGATGTAAAATGTTAGCAAGAGTCAATAATGTTGAAAGAGATTCAAAAATTTGCAAGTGCAACAAGCAGACCAATAGCAATATGTGGCACACGGAAACACACACAGATAGATAAATGGGGTCGTACAACCAAGGAATGAGCACAAAATGTGGAATCCACGGAAAACGCTCATGTTGCACAACTCAAGAGAGACGCTAGCACGTTTGCTCAATAGGAGGATACGACACTTGTGCACAACCTATAAGATGCAAAATGTATCAACTTTCTATCCCAAGTATGCTATATGTATGATGTTCCGGTGGTATGATCCAAGATGATCGGATATGACAATCTTATATGCAATGTGGTATGATGCTATGGCTATTGCGTACAAGCTTCCTTGCTCTCTTTTTCTTTGCTTAAAAGCTTATTCTTTTTTTATATGACCATAATGTGAAATGCACAAACCAAGATAGCAATTGTGTATATACGGGAACAATCTTGTGACACAAAGGGTGATATGATACCAAGATGATATGGTATGTATGCAATGGAAGGTGTAGATCGATGATCACTAATGTGCACAAGTAATGTTGCCGACAATACTCAAATGGCTAGTCTCGACAGGCAAGTGACACAAAATGGGATAGGGGTTATCAATGCAATGGCAAGAATGTACAATGATGGGATACCACGATACCAAGGTGATATAGAGGTTACCATCCGTGGTGATGATGAGTGGCAGTGTTCTTGATGTAGATACCAAGATGATGGAGACATGTCCCTAAGTAGCCGAAACACCTTAGGAAACGGTAAAACCGCGAACTCAAAATCTCAAATGTCAAATGGTGGTAGCGGAAAGCGGTGGTGGTTTTGCGGAAGCTCAAAGGGATTGCCGAAATGCCCGGGTTCAGCGTGCACGACCCACCCGGGTTCAACCTGCCGTGAAGCGCGCCTTCGTTGGATTTATCCATGGGGCAGAGTTTGAAGGATCGGTGTCTGGCGGTGAGACGGTCGTTTACTCCGATGGTGAATCGTCCACAAGCGAGACTAACACAATGTATCAGCTGCAAGATGGCCGGCTTGGGGGATGTTCCGATGGTGACAGTATTCCGGACCCCTATGAGCCGCCAAACAGGGTGGCGATCTTCATGGCCGGTACACAGCCGGTGCTCGGTTCAGTGGCTGGGGCGGGGGGGGGGGGGGGGGGGGGTCGCCCACCGACTCAGGTTTTAATAGAGTTGTTGGAGGCTCTGGAAACCTTGATGGGGGTTGAGGTAACCCCGGACAACCAAGAACAACATAAGGTATATGTGGCTAAGCTGCGAGATGAGATAGCTCAAGCCAAGGAAGATCTGGCGGCTGAGAACGCTAGGATGGTTGAGGAGCGGGATGTTTTGGATGCTCAGGCACGGATTCAAGCGGATTCTTAGCGGCTCACATTGGATCAGAATGCTTCAAACGAGATCCTGAGGAGGAGACACCGGAGTCATACCCCCAGTTTATGAGCCGAGGAACCTCTTCAATACGCCTAGAGTAGGGACCAGTGACCCTCAAGAGGTAAACCGGGAGGTAGCCACGCCTAGGCTGGAGCGCCGGCTCAGCCGTGCGTAACAGATCCACCTTGTCTGAATAATACCCTCCCCCCCACACACAGTATGTGCCGACGCCACCAGGTCATTATTCTAACCCTTTGGATAATATGATCGCTGCGGCGACACGATTGGCGGCTCTCCCATTTGAAGGCGAGTCTCCAACTGCGATTGAAACGCGGAGGGCTAGAGAGCTTCTTTAGACAGTGCTGGTACAGTGATACGTCCATTTTGCATCATGCTTTTATATCGATATTTATTGCATTATGGGTTATTATTACACATTATGTCACAATACTTATGCCTATTCTCTCTTATTTTACAAGGTTTACATAAAGAGGGAGAATGCCGACAGCTGGGATTCTGGGCTGGAAAAGGAGCAAATATTAGAGACCTATTCTGCACAGCTCCAAAAGTCCTGAAACTTCATGGAAGTCATTTTCAAAATATATGAAAAATACTGAGCGCAAGAATTTCACTAGGGGGGCCACACCCTGCTCACGAGGGTGGGGGCGCGCCCTACCCCCCTAGGCAGGCCCCCTACCTCATGGGCCCCCTGGTGGCCCTCCGATGGCCATCTTCTGCTATATGGAGTCTTTCGATGAGGAAAAAATCATAAGCCATCTTTCCGGA
>NW_024110977.1:0-21275 GCF_003073215.2 Triticum urartu
TGGAATTGGCCTAACGAACTGTGCGCGGAGACGCTTTCGCTCCGCGGTGGGACAACAATTGCACGGGGTCCATTGGCAATCACCTAGTACGAAAGAAAACAAACAGTTATAAAATCTAGTCAGCCAGGGCCTGTAACATTCCAAAATTCTAAATTTTGGAATGTTATAATAAATAGATAGATTTGATTGATTGTTCGATCGATTGTGTGAAATTGAGTGAAATTCGAAACCTTTTTGAAAGTTAAATGAGAGGGAATAAAAGGACTTTCCCAAACTTTCATTTTGCATTCGTGATCTCCGTGAATTCAAATTCTTTTCACCACGAAACCCTGAAGAGAAGATGACATGACTTCTTCCATTTATTTAAATGACAAGGGGTGTTGAAAATATTTGAATTTCATTTGGAAAATATTTCCAATTCTGAAACTTTATACAACTCAATGATTTTCACGAGAGGAGATAAAATGACTTCTTCAAATCATATGCAATATGAGTTGGGAGTTTCAAAGGATCAAATTCAAAAGTCTTTTTGGAATTATTTTTTCAATTTAGAGTTATTTGGATTTTATTTAAATTATTTTTCTCCAAAAATAAATACATGAAAAATAGGGTAACATGATTCCCTACAACAGAAAATTGAAAAAATAAATTTGATTTCATTTTGGTATTTTTAAAATGAATTTTGTTGGATCTTATTAGAGCAGGAGCACTGTTGGAATTATTAGAATTTGTGTTTATTTTATTTAATGCTAGAAAAATGTTCATGTCGTAGAAAATATTTTTCTGAAATTTTTGATATATAATATGCTTATATAAAATTTTTATTTTATTTTGTTATTCGGTTTTCCTTCTGTTTCTATTTTAAAAGAAATTGTACATGCGGCCCATATGTACTTATCGCCTACATACGCAGTATAGTAGCTTCTGGCGCCCATTGTTTTTTTCTCTTAAATAGGTCAGGCCCAGCCAGCCTTTTCCTTTTCAGATTTTATTTTCCTTTGGCAAAAAAAAGAATGTAGCACGTACGTGCGCGGCCGGCCGATGGGCTTTAGGCCGTGCGGGGCGCTTAGCTCTTCTCCTCTGTTTTGTTTATTTAGGTCTTACATTTAGTCCCACATTATCTAGCCTTTGACCTCTAAGCCTCTTTTCCACCAATAAATATAGATTCATAGAGCCTCAAAAATCATCTGATTCGGGTTAAATCAATATTTTGGTTTGACTAGACTAGATTCATTTAAGAAAAATATATATCTCTTCTCCGGCGCGACTTCTGAAAATTGTCTCTTCTCTCCAAAGTGGTCTTTTCTCTGCCTTATAAAGGTATCTTTCTTTGTTTTTTTCTTCTTATACTTCCGTAGTTTATTATTTTTAGACTAATATAATAATAATAATTAGATTATCAATTAGTCTACATATTTATACGTTAGACCTTAACCGTAGCTATTTTTCTTTTGTAAAACAGTTTAGCCCTAATTTTTCAAATAGCCATAACTTTTCACTCGTTTATCCAAATTAGATGAAACCAGCGCCTATAGCTTCGTCTTGTTTCCACCTATCCAGTGAACCTATCACATCAACCTTTTGAAATTTTCAATTTTCGAATTTTGTTCAGATTTATATTCAAACTTCTTTTGAACATAACTTGAGTTTCGTAACTCCGATTTAGTTGATTCTTTTTGCAAATCGAAGCTCTTGACCTAAACTTTCTGATAAGGCCAAATTCACTTAATTTTGGTACTGTTAGAAATTGTTTTATGTTGCAAGAGTTATTTGCTTGGTTTTGATGTTTTCTGAATTGTTTTCTTTATTCTCTCGATCTTTGAGTGATTGCTTATGTGTGGTTACTATTGCTTGCTTACGATAGATTGACCGGAGTGTGATGAGTAGAACTATCAAGAGTTATGAGTGCGAATCATCTTCATCAACATTGCAGGCAAGTTCACACTTTGATCATATCCTTTCATACCCAGTTTTTATGCATTAGTTTCACCCTCAAACATTGCATGAGTAGGATTGATAACATGTGGGTATTGGGAAGTAGTTGATGAGGTAGGAACCTATTGCCCTGCATTCAAACCTTGGGAGTTACTATTACGTTATGTCTACTGCCATGCTATGCTCGTAGACGTGGATTGGGTTTTGAGAGTATTCATGACAGATGTGAGATTGTTAATTAATGGTTTACTTAAGGTGGCAACTTAACACACACTCTGGGTGGATTGAGGCACCTGGGTATTCCAGTTGCCTGTCTAGGCACCTGGGTATTCCAGGATTGCCTGTTTTTTATGGACCGCCACCCAGGCTCAAAGGGATCATGAGATTATTCATACTAGAAACTTCCGTGTGCAGCCACAAGCTATTATGGGCTCTAGCATAGTTGATTAAGTCGTGTGAACTCTTACAGTGGTAGACTAGCAGATGTAGGGGTAGCAGGTGGTACAGTCTACCCATCGTAAGGTGCAAACGCTTCTGAAAGACCATGTCTCGGTCATCCATTTCTCAAACACCATGTAGTGCGAGAAATCCAACGGAGGAGATCGAGTCTTGTGGGGAAAAGTGCGCAAACCTCTGCAGAGTGTATAAACTAATCATGATTAGCCGTGTCCCCGGTTATGGACATCTTGAGTATCTGGTTCTTGGATTATCATATTGGTCTCATCACGTTACTTAAATAATTTGTTGGGTTGTTAATGAATACTTTTAATTGGGATTGAGAGGGTGTCTACACTCTCAATGTTTAACAACCACCATGATAGTTAATTAAAATGTATTCCTTTGCAGTAGGGAAAAATTGGCTTTTCGCAAAAACATATAACCATAGAGTTTTTCCACCAGCCATATATGCATGTAGTGATAGCCATTGTTCATCATTCTCTATGGTGTGAATTTGCTGTACATTCAATGTACTGACCCTTGTGGCTGCAACGTCTCATGTTGCAGGATTTTCTTACGACGAGTAAGTGATACGTTAGGGTTACGATTTCTACACTCAACTTTGCTGTTGGTGTTGATGGGAATCCACAACCTTGTTACTTCCGCTATTTGGATTGAGGTAATAGTATTTGCGTTACTTTTACATGTGATTTACCTCTGTTATAAATCCTCGAGTACTGTGTGTGTCAGTATACCGATCCAGGGATGACACTTAAGCACAGAGACTTGATCCATTCGGGTCGGGTCGCTACAAGATGGTATCAGAGCACATGTTGACTGTAGAACGCGACCCTAGAAATTGGCAAGCCCATAGGAAAGATTTTCTCTACAACTTCATTTTTAAAAGATCTTTTACTTCTCATCTCTTCTGAGCTTATTCAAAAATTCCTTTTTAGTGAGACTATACCTTTTTCCCCTTTTGACCACTCGAAGATTCGACTGATGAGGCCACTCCAAGAAGTACAAGATATCGGACAACTGAGACCATTCGGAATGAAGAGGATTTTACCATACATTATAATAATGGAAACTACAACGGTTGAAGACTCCGAAGACTAGGAGAATTGGAAGGCTCTGAAGAATTTCTAGATTTGTATGACCTAGGGAGGCTACCCTTATGGAACTTGGCAGACTATGGAAGTTGTCAATACCCGAGATCAAGGAGTATCGGAGAAAGACCGGAACATGGAGCATTAGAACTCAAAGTTTTGTCAAGAAAACCCTAAGGCAGGAGATATCAACTATGGAATGATAGCTCATGGAAATGACAAGAGCAGAAACACGACTATCTATGGTGTTATCGCCTGTTTATGCTATTGTCACCGTGCTGAGTTAAGCATGCATATGCCTGGAAGAATTGGATGGTAGAAGGCTGAAGGAGCACTGTCGGTGTTCTGGGAACGGGGGTCCCCAGACTTGCCTGCCTGCGGCCTGCGGCGTGGCTCAAAGGGGGGCCCAGCGCGGCCCATCTTCATCAACACAGACCCAAGACCCTCGCGGGGCGGATGACACGGAGCTTCCTCAGGCACGACCTCATCAGGCTGGCTCGCGAGGAGGCGGAGAGATCAAGGCGGGGTACCTCACGAGGTGCTCGTGACGCAAGCCATGACGACCAAGGGCGCCAGGCGGGCGCCAGCCCGCGCAGTGTCCTCCTTTCCTCTTTGGTGCAAAGGGAGCAAGCGCAGGCAAGAGCATCAAGCAAAGGCACCCGTTTCGGTGCAACGAGACCAAGACCAGCCCAACGGCAGGGAGGAAGTCATTGTGGAGCCCAAGCCGGCGTCACCACCTGAGCCTTTGGCAGGCGAGGACCAACTTTAGTCAGGATAAATGTACCAGATGTTCCCCTTCAAAATGGCCAATTGTTGGCGCCCTTCCCGCTCAATATTTGGGAAGAGGCCCAGGGCCTTTGCCTATAAATAGGACTAGCCACCCCAAGGTAGAGGGGATCGCCCAACCCAGAAACAAGATGGGATCAGATCAGAGAGAGAGAGAAGGGTGACTGAACTCCTCCTAGCAGTTCATCCCCCAGCCAAGAAGAGACCCTCGCGAGGCTGTTCTTCCTTGTATTGCTCATCATCATCAGCCCAAGAGGCAATCCACCACACCACAAACTAGAGTAGGGTATTACACCACAATGGTGGCCCGAACTAGTATAAACCCTGTGTCTCTTGTGTTGTTCTTTCCATAGCCTAGATCTTAGCAAGGCGGTGGGGTGCAGGTAGGTAGAAGGCGAAATCTCCGCGCGCACCCCAGTGTTTGAACCTCAAGGGTCTGCCGGAACCCGAAATCCGACATTTGGCGCGCCAGGTAGGGGTGCGCCGGAATCCACCTTCTACCGTTTCATGTCCCGGCGCGTCGTCATCACCATGTCCAGCGACCAGGCGGGCAACCCAGATCCTTGGGCGGCGTGGCCCGCCCACGTAGAGTCGCTCGCCTCGGGCGACCCCGTGCCCCAGGCAGCTGCGGTCCGCAGGGCGCTGCGGGCCATGGGCGACGCGGACAGGCTTCGACAGCTCTCACACCGCGGCAGGCGCGGTCGGCAGCAAGGGCCTCCAATCACGCCGCGACCACGACACCGTACACCCGCCGGGAGCAGGCGAACTCGAGGGCCGCGCTCACGGTGGCCCGAGAGCTGCTGCAGTGCAGGCTGCTGGAGGGCGGCCGCGACGTGCTGCTGGAGCGGGTGGCAGAGCTCCTGGGCTTCGCCGCCTCGGGGGCTCACCCCTTCTGCACCCAGCTCCCATCTCAAGCCCAGGGCGGCCCGCGCGGGGGCTCCGCGCGCGCCGCGGGCTCCAAGGCTACTCCAACGCCAGCGAAGCTGTCGGCACCGGACCGGCGGCGGCGCTGCCCCCGCTCCCGGTCCGCGAAGAAGAAGGACTTGACGCGACCCACGGCCCCAGTGGACGGCCGCGCTACCACCCCACGGTGGGCGCGTCAAGCAGAGCCGCATGGCACGCGGAGCACTACGACGTGGCCTTCGGGATGACGGCGCCAGAAGAATACGTGCCCCACATGATGGACCAAGGGCACCCTCACGAGGGCGAACAAGGCTCGCTCCTCAGCCCAAGCTGGGGGGACGAGGCGCCAGAAGCTGAGCCTTCCAGGAGCCCCGGGACGGTCCCACTGGCCACGCTGGAGGCAACGATTATCGGGTACCGCTAATTCCTCAGGAGCAGGCATACGCTAATCATGGATCGCAGGAGGTGCAGGTCGCCACAGCGAGCAGCTGCCCCGCTCCACAGTCTCCTACCCCTCGGGAGGAGGGCGCAGGGGGCTGCAGGAGAGGGGCCGAGATCCGACATCACCACCGCGGCGTTCGGAGCAAGGTGTTCTCAGGAGGTAGGCCCTCTGCTGGGGAGGTGCCTCAGGGCCTGCCCCTGGCGAGGACCCGTGGTCGTCGGGGGAACCGCTGGCGACCGCTCTACCCCATCGGCGGCGTCCTGGTTTCCGGTCGTCGTTGATGGCACTAGAGTGTGGCGCAAGGCGGGGCCCTCATCTGGCGATATGAAGCAAGGCCGGTACCTGTGAAGAAGGCCCAGTGCCTGTGAAGCTCGCCGCCCCGTGACACTCTCACGTAATAATGAGTGGGGCTGTACATGCCCCGGAGTCTCAGGGTGCCGGCCTCAGGCCCTGGGGCTCCCTCCCACGCCCAGTGGCAGCACTTAGCTCCGCGCTGGTGAGAAGACGTCCAAGACTAGATTAGGTGCCGGACGCGGCCTTTTGTCTGCTTTCGTTGCTTTTCCCTTTGGTTGTCTTCCCCCGCTGGATTTAAGTTGGATTCGAATTTGAGATTTGCGTGTGTTCGGGGAAGGGGTGCTTAGTCTCGTTCGAGCAATTTCTCGCGTTTTGATTACCACTTCGCCTCAGCTGCCTCCCCTCGTGAGCCCCTCGCGAGCCGGGTCAGGCCTAGCTTGCGCGCAGCCCAGACTGCCGCCGCCGCGTCCTCTCAGGAGGGTTTTTTACTGCAGATCCTACGGATTCGATCAGGGAACACTCGGGACACCACAGCCTCCCACAGGCTACCTCAGGGCCCGCACGGGACAAAGGGTAAACTAGCCGAACCAGCGCGTCGCTTAGCCAACCACTTGGCGCGGGCGCATGGGCAATGTAACATCTACTAATACGATGAACACAAGTTTTACATGAGGGGCTCCCCCTCCAAATGCTCTCACAGCCATCAGGCCAAAACCTGAGTTCTATTCATGCAGGGTAAGGAAACGGAACGATGCATATCAGTCGGATAAATCCCCCAATGCGTCCTCAGGAGCACCACCCGAACCGTTGCTGGCGTCGCTGGACTCGCCATCGCTGTCTGCGTTGCCGCCAGCGGCGTCAGGGCCGTTCACCACACCGCCCTCGTCGGCAGCCACGATCACGCCGTCGTTGTCTGAAGCGAAGGCCCTGACAAGAGCATCCACATTGTCTTCCACCCAGTGCGCCAGGTCGTCTCGGACGGCCTGGGGGACTGGGGCGATGGCGGCGTCGAAATCGAAGTGGGGATCCATGTTCCGGAGATGGCTGAAGACGCGAGAAAAGGGCGCCCGAGCAGGGCGCGGCTCCTCTCCTCCACCAACCTGTCGGCCCTGACCGACCGCGCCTCCAGCTGCGTCACCACGTCGGTGAAGAACTGAAGGTTGCCGGCGTAGTTGACTGCGTGCGGCTCGCCAACAGCCGCCTCGCAGATGTTGCCCAAGGCTGTGTTGGCTCTCTCCCGGAGCGTGGTGAGCATGGGGCCATGCTCATGCTCCAGGATCCGCCGCTGGCGTATCTCGTCCGCATTCTGGCGCGCGACGGCCTCAGCCTCCTCCACCCGATGGCGAAGAAGGAGCACCTCGGCCTGGGAGGTGGTTGACTCCCCTTGCGCTACCTCAAGGGCGGCCCGAAAAGCATCGGCCCGCCGCGTCGCTTCCTTCAGCTTGGCCCTCAAGGCAGCAGTCCTACCTTCAGCCTCGGCCCAGATCAACCCCAGCCTCTCCTCGAACTCGCGCTCGAGGTTCAAGCGCGCCATCGCCACCCGACGTCCTACCTCCTTCAGGACACGGGCTTCCCGTGCAGCGACATCATCCTCCGCCTGCGTCACCAAGCGCTCCCTCGTCTCCAGACGCTCGTACTCGCGTGCATGTTCGGCGGCTTCCAGCGTCAGCGCCTCCTCACGCTTCTGGAGCTCCGCATAGGTCGCAGAGGCCACTTCAATCGACGTGAGGTGCCTCGCGCAGCTCCACTTGCTCCTCCAGTGAGTGGCACCAGGCCAGGAGCTCCCGAGCCCGCTCCTCCGCCGCCGCTCTCGCCGCCGGTCAGCTTCCCGGGCCTCCTCAGCGGCCCAAGATCGGGCCTCCCGAGAGGCCACCAGCGACGCCTTGGCCTCTGCGTCGTCAAGATCGCGCTGACGGCGCGCAAGGGCGATGGCGCCCTCCAGCTCGCGCCTCTCTGCAGCCAGGCGCAGGCCCTCGGCCTCAAGGCGCGCGTCTTCATCAGCAAGCTCCTCACCAAGCAGGCTCACCGCGTCAGCCGCCCTTCGAAGGAATCCTTGGCGAAGAGCGCGACGCTCCCGGCGCGCTCGAGCACGTCTTCCACACCATCATCTGCCCCAAGCAAGCGCCGGGGGCCACGAATCAGCACTCCCCCTCCGGGCAGGGGGCTGGGGGCTGGCACCCTCGCGACGGCCGGGCACGCCATGCCAGAAGCCCGGCCTGGAGCCAGCCCGTCCCCAGATGAAGAGCGCAGGGAGCGCCTCAGCCAATCGCAGTCCACGACCAGGCGAGAAGCCCACGGCAGGCTGGCTATGCCACGAGAAGGCCCGCGAAGGAGGATCGCAAGGTGCGCAGGGCCACGATGCGCCTCAGGATGGTTCGCCTCTCCGATCACCCTCACCACTAGGGCTCTATTGCTCGGAGCGCTTGAGGACGGTGGAGGGGGCGAAGCCAAGGGAGATGGCACCTCAGCCATCTCCGCGAGCTCGGCTGGAAGGGGCCTGCGGAGCAAGGATCAGAAAAAGCAACAGAAGGATCGAGAGCTGGGAAAGGAGAAGGCTTACTCATCAGTGGCGAAGTACTTCCTACGCTTCAGCAGGCGACAAGGGTAATCGTCGCCCAGGGCCTCCCTTCTCTTCCGGAGGGCCTCAAAGTCCACGCGGAAGCGGCCCAAGAGTTGAGCGCAAGGATCAACCTGCGACGAAGACGGAGCGTCAAGGCGATCCGTGTCAGGGGCGCCTGCCTGATGTGCATTGCCAATCGCCTCGCCAAGAGAAGTGGCTGGAGCCTCAGGGGCCTCATTCGCAGGCTCTGACGGCAGCTGCTGGCTACCCTCAGCCTCAGTGGCACGGGCCCCAAGAGCTGCTCCCTCATGAGCATCGCCCGGCGCTGTCACCCCGCCGGGAGCCCCCTCGGCCTCTGGCGCCTCATGCCTCCCTGCTCCGCCACTTGAGGAAGAGTCGCCTTGGCCGACTGGAAGGGCAGTCACCATCACTGGGTTCTCGCGAGGCCCCTGGAGGCCGGCGGGGCGCGGCCCCCACTCATCAAAGATAGGCATCTGATTCACAAAATCGCCCCTGTTCTGGCAGAGGTACAACAAGGCCCCTCCCTGCTGGATGCTGCCAGGGTTGGGTCCCCAGTCAGGATCAAGAGCGCTGGCTCAGCACTTCAGGCGTCAGGTCCTCTTCCTGGAGCCTCATACGATCATCACGCCCGCTGAAGGCCCACATCCGGCGGGAGTGGCGTTGGAGAGGAGCAACGCGGCGTAGCAGGAACTCCTTCACCACCTTGGGCGCTGTCAGGCCAAGCGACCTCAAGAACGCGAAGTGGTGCCAGACGAAGACGAGTCGGGGGCTCTCAAGCGTCTCCTGGCCCCAGCCCGAATTGGGGACAGCAGGCGAAGTTGGCTCCGATAGCAGGGGGCTGGGCACCCCTGCATGCACATATAGCCACCGCTCGTGGAACCCAGCCACGGGCAGAGGGAGCCTGAAGTCAATCCCTGAGGCCGCTGTCTCAGGCGCGGCAACAAAGCTCACGCACGCCCAGCATTGGGTAGGGTCGACAAGGCGCAAAGAGAAGAAGTGGCGCAGCAAGGCAACCGAAGGAAGGATGCCCATCATTGCCTCATAAACAAAGAGGAACATCGAAAGGAGGGTGATGGATTCAGGACCCAGATGCATCATGTGGATCTAATAGTGGGAAAGCACTGCGCAGTGTCCTTCTTTCCTCTTTGGTGCAAAGGGAGCAAGCGCAGGCGAGAGCATCAAGCAAAGGCACCCGTTTTTTCGGTGCAACGAGACCAAGACCAGTCCAACGGCAGGGAAGAAGTCATTGTGGAGCCCAAGCCAACGTCACCACCAGAGCCTTTGGCAGGCGAGGACCAACTTTAGTCAGGATAAGTGTACCAGATGTTCCCCTTCAAATTGGCCAATTGTTGGCGCCCTTCCCGCTCAATATTTGGGAAGAGGCCCAGGGCCTTTGCCTATAAATAGGACTAGCCACCCACAGAAGAGGGGGACCGAGATCGGATCGCAATCAAGAAGAGAGAGAGAGAGAGAGAAGGGTGACTGAACTCCTCCTAGAAGTTCATCCCCCCAGCCAAGAACAGACCCTCGCGAGGCTGTTCTTCCTTGTATTACTCATCATCATCAGCCCAAGAGGCAATCCACCACACCACACACTGGAGTACGGTATTACACCACAACGGTGGCCCGAACCAGTATAAACCCTGTGTCTCTTGTGCTGTTCTTTCCATAGCTTAGATCTTCACGAGGCGGAGGGGTGCAGGTAGGTAGAAGGCAAAATCTCCGCGCGCACCCTAGTGTTCGAACCTCAAGGGTCTGCCGGAACCCGAAATCCGACAGATACTTCTTGTGCTGGCTCTTTTATGATGAAGACTATTGAATTCAAATGGGATTTATTGGAAAGAATTAAACGCAACTCTGAAGATTGGGATCCTCGACGAAGGTAAGGAGTCAGGTATGACACCTAAGTTTGATTGTGTTAAATCTTTTATGGATACCGATGTTTTTCGTAAATTTAGCACTAAATATGGACTTGACTCTGAAATAGTAGCTTCTTTCTGTGAATCTTTTGCTACTCATGTTGATCTCCCTAGGGAGAAGTGGTTTAAATATCATACTCCCGTAGAAGTAAAAGTAGCTGCACCTATTAAAGTTAAAGAAAATACTGTCACATATAATGATCATATTGTTCCTACTGCTTATGTTGAGAAACCACATTTTCCTGTTAGGATAAAAGATCATGCTAAAGCTTCAACTATGGTTCGTAAAAGCAATATTAGAACATATACACCTCCTGAGCAAGTTAAAGTTGAACCTAATATTGCCATTGTTAAGGATCTCTTGGCTGATAATATTGATGGGCATGTTATTTATTTCTGTGATGAGACTGCTAGAATTGCCAAACCTTGTGCTAAAGATAAACATAGACCTGGTGTAGGCATGCCTGTTATTTTTGTTAAAATAGGAGATCATTGTTATCATGGCTTATGTGATATGGGTGCCAGTGCTAGTGCTATACCTATTGACTTATACAAAGAAATTATGCATGATATTGCACCTGCTGAGATAGAAGATATTGATGTCACAATTAAACTTGCCAATAGAGATACTATTTCACCAATTGGAATTGTTAGAGATGTCAAAGTCTTGTGTGGGAAAACCAAATATCCTATTGATTTTCTTGTTCTTGGTTCCCCACAAGATAGCTTTTGTCCCATTATATTTGGTAGACCCTTCTTGAACACAGTTAATGCTAGGATAGATTGCGCAAAGGATGTTGTTACTATTGGTTTAGGTGATATGTCTCATGAGTTTAATTTCTCTAAATTTCGTAGACAACACCGTGAAGAGGAATTGCCTAGTAAAGATGAAATTATTGGTCTTGCTTCTATTGAAGTGCCTCCGAGTGATCCTTTAGAACAATATTTGCTAGACCATGAAAATGATATGTTTACGAATGAAAGAAGGGAAATAGATGAAGTATTCTTTAAACAGGAACCCATCCTGAAACACAATTTGCCTGTCGAAATCCTAGGGGATCCTCCTCCACCCAAGGGTGATCCTGTGTTTGAGCTCTAACAGTTACCTGATACTCTTAAATATGCTTATCTTGATGAGAAAAAGATATATCCTATTATTATTATTGCTAACCTTTCAGAGCATGAAGAACAGATATTATTGAAAACTCTGAAGAAGCACTGTGCTGCTATTGGATATACTCTCAATGATATTAAAGGCATTAGTCCCACGCTATGTCAACACAAAATAAATTTGGAGAAAGATACCAAACCAGTTCATGATCACCAACGACGGCTGAATCCTAAGATGAAAGAAGTGGTAAGAAAGGAAATACTAAAGCTCCTTGAGGCAGGTATAATTTATCCCATTGTTGATAGTCAGTGGGTAAGTCATGTCCATTGTGTCCCTAAAAAGGGAGGTATTACTGTCGTTCCTAATGATAAAGATGAATTGATTCCGCAAAGAATTATTATAGGTTATAGGATGCTAATTGATTTCCGCAAATTAAATAAGGCTACTAAAAAAGATCATTACCCCTTACCTTTTTGTTGATCAAATGCTAGAAAGATTATCCAAACATACACATTTTTGCTTTCTAGATGGTTATTCTGGTTTCTCTCAAATACCTGTGTCAGCTGATGATCAATCTAAGACCACTTTTACTTGCCCGTTCGGTACTTTAGCTTATAGATGTATGCCTTTTGGTTTATGTAATGCCCCTTCTACCTTCCAAAGATGCATGGTGGTTATATTCTCTGACTTCTGTGAAAAGATTTGTGAGGTTTTCATGGACGATTTCTCCATCTATGGATCCTCTTTTGATGATTGCTTAAGCAACCTTGATCGAGTTTACAGAGATGTGAAGAAACTAATCTTGTCTTGAATTGGGAAAAGTGCCACTTTATGGTTAATGAAGGTATTGTCTTGGGGCATAAAGTTTCTGAAAGAGGTATTGAAGTTGATAAAGCCAAGGTTGATGCTATTGAAAAGATGCCATGTCCCAAGGACATCAAAGGTATAAGAAGTTTCCTTGGTCATGCCGGTTTTTATAGGAGGTTCATTAAGGACTTCTCAAAAAATTTCTCGGCCTCTGACTAATTTATTACAAAAAGATATACCATTTCGTCTTTGATGATGATTGTGTAGAAGCATTTGAAATACTTAAGAAAGCATTATCTTCTGCACCTATTGTTCAGCCACCTGATTGGAATTTACCTTTTGAAATTATGTGTGATGCTAGTGATTATGCTGTAGGTGCTGTTCTAGGGCAAAGAGTTGATAAGAAATTAAATGTTATTCAATATGCTAGTAAAACTCTAGACAATGCTCAGAGAAATTATGCTACTACTGAAAAAGAATTCTTAGCAGTTGTATTTGCTTGTGATAAGTTCAGACCATTATATTGTTGATTCTAAAGTAACTATTCACACTGATCATGCTGCTATTAAATATCTTATGGAAAAGAAAGATGCTAAACCTAGACTCATTAGATGGGTTCTCTTGCTACAAGAATTTGATTTGCATATTATTGATAGAAAGGGAGCTGAGAACCCCGTTGCAGACAACTTGTCTAGGTTAGAGAATGTTCTTGATGACCCACTACCTATTGATGATAGCTTTCCTGATGAACAATTAAATGTCATAAATGCTTCTCGTACTGCTCCATGGTATGCTGATTATGCTAATTATATTGTTGCTAATTTATACCACCTAGTTTCACATACCAGCAAAAGAAAAAGTTTTCTATGATTTGAGACATTACTTTTGGGATGACCCACATCTTTATAAAGAAGGAGTAGATGGTGTTATTAGACGTTGTGTACCTGAGCATGAACAGGAATAGATCCTACGCAAGTGTCACTCCGAAGCTTATGGAGGACACCACACTGGAGATAGAACTGCACATATGGTATTGCAATCCGGTTTTTATTGGCCTACGCTCTTCAAGGATGCCCGTAAGTTTGTTGTATCTTGTGATGAATGTCAAAGAATTGGTAATATTAGTAGACGTCGAGAAATGCCTATGAATTATTCACTTGTTATTGAACCATTTGATGTTTGGGGCTTTGATTATATGGGACCTTTTCCTTCCTCCAATGGATATACACATATTTTAGTTGATGTTGATTACGTTACTAAGTGGGTAGAAGCTATTCCAACTAGTAGTGCTGATCATAACACCTCTATTAAGATGCTTAAAGAAGTTATTTTTCCAAGGTTTGGAGTCCCTAGATATTTAATGACTGATGGTGGTTCACATTTTATTCATCGTGCTTTCCGTAAAATGCTTGCTAAGTAGGATGTTAATCATAGAATTGCATCACCTTGTCACCCACAGTCTAGTGGTCAAGTAGAATTGAGCAACATAGAGCTTAAATTAATTTTGCAAAAGACTGTTAATAGATCTAGAAAGAATTGGTCCAAGAAACTTGATGATGCTTTATGGGCCTATAGAACTGCATATAAAAATCCTATGGGTATGTCTCTGTATAAAATGGTTTATGGTAAAGCATGTCATTTACCTCTTGAGCTAGAACATAAGGCATGTTGGGCCATTAAAGACCTCAATTATGATTTCAAACTTGCCGGTGAGAAGAGGTTATTTGACATTAGCTCACTTGATGAATGGAGACCCCAAGCCTATGAGAATGCCAAATTATTTAAAGAAAAGGTTAAAAAATGGCATGACAAAAGGATACAAAAGCGTGAGTTTAATGTAGGTGATTATGTATTGTTATACAACTCTCATTTAAGATTTTTTGCAGGAAATCTTCTCTCTAAATGGGAAGGTCCTTACGTTATCGAGGAGGTCTATCGTTCCGGTGCCATAAAAATCAACAACTTCGAAGGCACAAATCCGAAGGTGGTGAACGGACAAAGAATTAAACATTATATCTCGGGTAATCCTATAAATGTTGAAACCAATGTTATTGAAACCATAACCCCGGAGGAATACATAAGGGACACTTTCCGGAACGTTTCAGACTCCGAAAAGGAATAGGTATGTGGTACGGTAAGTAAACCGACTCCAAAACAGTTCTAATGGCAATTTTCTTCTGTTTTGGAATATTTAGAAAAATAGAAAAATAAGAAGTAGTCCGGGAAGGACACGAGGGCTCCACGAGGGTGGAGGGCGCGCCCTACCCCCTGGGCGCGCCCCTACCTCGTGGGCACCTTGTGCGCTCTCCGGACTCCGTTTTCTTGCATGTTACATATTTTGCTCGGTAAAAATTCATTATATAATCTCCCGATGGTTTTGACCACCATATCACGCAAAAATCTCCTGTTCTTGTTTCGAGCTGTATTCTGCCAGGGTTGTCAAAGCCAAGCATCATGTCGTCTCCCTCCTCCTCCAACAATGTGCGCAACGGTGCTTGGCTAATGAAGATAGAGTTGAAGAGAGAAGAACCCATGGAGATCAGCAAGGATGAAGGGATCAAGAAGGCTTCAGAGGACCAAGTTCCGGCAACAGAAGACATCCTTCAACTTGATCACAATCTTCTTACCCCAACTGAGATCGAAGCTGTCAAGATGACTAAGCTAGCTCGTATACAAAAGAAGTATCTCACACATGAAAATATTTTGTTGAAGGAGCATATCATCGCACTCAAGGGCATTATCCGCAAGTTGGAAGACCTCCAATGCTCGATGTGTGACTATCCATCATCACCACCATCTTCTTCACCAACAAAGGAGACATAATCACAAGGGTATGGGCACTCCCCTTGGCAACTGCCAAGCTTGAGGGAGTGCCCCGGTATCATATCACCATCACTTCTATCTTTACCGTTTTTCTTAGTTCGATCCTTTTGATAATATCTTGATCTAGTAGAATAAAGTTTTAGTATGATCTAGTTGTGAGTCTTGCTTTATGATCCTTCTATGTAATCGAGTCCGTGAGCTATATATACTAAATATTAGTGTTGAGTCAAGGGTTTATTATTTTTCCATGATCTTGAGTGAATAAAATAAAAGAGAAAGAATAAAAAGAAATA
The DNA here is from genome assembly GCF_003073215.2 of Triticum urartu. Classification (NCBI taxonomy): domain Eukaryota; kingdom Viridiplantae; phylum Streptophyta; class Magnoliopsida; order Poales; family Poaceae; genus Triticum; species Triticum urartu. The sequence goes on from NW_024110977.1 coordinate 15,442, forward strand.
AAAGAGATCATATGGATCTTATGAAGAGTAATGAGCTCACATATAAAGAGTATGATGATTAAAAGTTGTTGAGAGTTGACAAACATAGTTTTGGTCATCGTTGCAATTAATAAGAAGTAATAAAGAAAGAGAGGTCTTCACATATAAATACACTATCTTGGACATCTTTTATGATTGTGAGCACTCATTAAAATATGACATGCTAAAGAGTTGACGTTGGACAAGGAAGACAACGTAATGGGTTATGTTTTCTTACATCTGAGATAATTATATTGTCATGGATCATCCAACATGATGAGCTTGCCTTTCCCCCTCATGCTAGCCAAATTCTTTGCACCAAGTAGAGATACTACTTGTGCTTCCAAATACCCTTAAACCAGTTTTCCATGAGAGTCCACCATACCTACCTATGGATTGAGTAAGATCCTCCAAGTAAGTTGTCATCGGTGCAAGCAATAAAAATTGCTCTCTAAATATGTATGACTTATTAGTGTGGGAGAAAATAAGCTTTATACGATGTGTGATATGGAAGAAATAAAAGTGACATACTGCATAATAAAGGTCCATATCACAAGTGGCAATATAAAGTGACGTTCTTTCGCATTAAGATTTTGTGCATCCAACCATAAAAGCGCATGACAACCTCTGCTTCCCTCTGCGAAGGTCCTATCTTTTACTTTTATCTCCTACCTTACATAAGAGTCATGGTGATCTTCACCCTTCCTTTTTACATTTTATCTTTTGGCAAGCACAACATGTTGGAAAGATCCTGGTATATATGGCTAATTGGATGTGAGTTTTCATGAACTATTATTGTTGACATTACCCTTGAGGTAAAACATTGGGAGGCAAAACTATAAGCCCCTATCTTTCTCTGTGTCCGATTAAAACTCCATACCCATAAGTATTGCGTGAGTGTTAGCAATTGTGAAAGACTAAATGATAGTTGAGTATGTGGACTTGCTGAAAAGCTCTTATATTGACTCTTTCCTATGTTATGATAAATTGCAATTGCCTCAATGACTGAGATTAGAGTTTGTTAGTTTTCAATGAAGTTATGATTCATACTTGAAATTGTGATTGAATTGTTACTTCTAGCATAAGAGATCATATGACAATATATATATATGTTGTGTTGTTCTAAGAATGATCATGATGCCCTCATGTCCGTATTTTATTTTTAGACACCTCTATCTCTAAACATGTGGACATATTTTTTCGATTTCGGCTTTCGCTTGAGGACAAGCGAGGTCTAAGCTTGGGGAGTTGATACGTCCATTTTGCATCATGCTTTTATATCGATATTTATTGCATTATGGGCTTGTTATTACACATTATGTCACAATACTTATGCCTATTCTCTCTTATTTTACAAGGTTTACATAAAGAGGGAGAATGCCGGCAGCTGGGATTCTGGGCTGGAAAAGGAGCAAATATTAGAGACCTATTCTGCACAGCTCCAAAAGTCCTGAAACTTCACGGAAGTCATTTTCAGAATATATAAAAAATACTGAGCGCAAGAAGTTCACCGGGGGGGCCACACCCTGCCCACGAGGGTGGGGGCGCGCCCTACCCCCTGGGCGCGCCCCCTACCTCGTGGGCCCCCTGGTGGCCCTCCGATGCCATCTTCTGCTATATGGAGTCTTTCGATGAGGAAAACATAAGCCATCTTTGGACGAGACTCCGCCGCCACTAGGCGGAACCAATCTAGGGCTTCCGGAGCTGTTCTGCCGGGGAAACTTCCCTCCGGGAGGGGGAAATCATCGCCATCGTCATCACCAACGCTCCTCTCATCGGGAGAGGGCAATCTCCATCAACATCTTCACCAGCACCATCTCCTCTCAAAACCCTAGTTCATCTCTTGTATCCAATTCTTGTCCCCAAGTCCTGGGATTGGTACTGTAGGTTGCTAGTAGTGTTAATTACTCCTTGTAGTTGATGCTAGTTGGTTTTTGGTGGAAGATCATATGTTCAGATCCTATATGCATATTAATACCCCTCTGATTATGAACATGAATATGCTTTGTGAGTAGTTACGTTTGTTCCTGAGGACATGGGAGAAGTCTTGCTATTAGTATTCATGTGAATTTGGTATTCGTTCGATATTTTGATGAGATGTATGTTGTCTCTCCTCTAGTGGTGTTATGTGAACGTCGACTACATGACACTTCACCATTATTTGGGCCTAGAGGAAGGCATTGGGAAGTAATAAGTAGATGATGGGTTGCTAGAGTGACAGAAGCTTAAACCCTAGTTTATGTGTTGCTTCGTAAGGGGCTGATTTGGATCCATATGTTTCATGCTATGGTTAGGTTTACCTTAATACTTTTGTTGTAGTTGCGGATGCTTGCAATAGAGGTTAATCATAAGTGGGATGCTTGTCCAAGTAAGGGCAGTACCCAAGCACCGGTCCACCCACATACCAAATTATCAAAGTACCGAACGTGAATCATATGAACGTGATGAAAACTAGCTTGACGATAATTCCCATGTGTCCTCGGGAGCGCTTTTCTCTATATAAGATTTGTCCAGGCTTGTCCTTTGCTACAAAAAGGATTGGGCCACCTTGCTGCACTTTATTTACTTTTGTTACTTGTTGCTCGTTACAAATTATCTTATCACAAAACTATCTGTTACCCTAATTTCAGTGCTTGCAGAGAATACCTTGCTGAAAACCGCTTATCATTTCCTTCTGCTCCTCGTTGGGTTCGACACTCTTACTTATCGAAAGGACTACGATAGATCCCCTATACTTGTGGGTCATCAACAAGGGTGTGCTTGCTTCTTGGCAAGTCCTGGAGCTTGTGGGTTATGGCCCATCTCATCACTTGTAAACCTTGAACTCATCCTCGGGGCAACTGATCGTTATTCCAACATCCAACTTCCAGCTTCCTAGCATACTTAAAATTCATACAATTGTATTGTCTCCCTTCCTTCTGTTTGTACAAGACTAAGACGTGATTACTCAAACTCATCATGGGGATGCAATTGCTCCATATTTCCAACATAATACCTCCTTTATCCAATAGCACTTCATCTCTTCATACTCTTGGGGATACCCCACATATGGAGACAAGACTCCTTATTTTGTCCAAAATCCACTTCGTGGTATATCATTCTCCTTTCCATGGGTCAAGTGTCTTCACAGAGTACTACCACCCTTAAAATGCACAAACTCATCCATAGACCATACTTCTCATATCCTTGAAAATGGTCAAACTCTTTCTTCATAGCGTAACAACTCATAAAGATTCAGCGTATGAAATCATGACACAAGAACTTTATTGCTTTCATGAATTCATTACAATATCTCAAACTTCCATTCCATAACTCACTCCATATCCCCCCAAAAAATGCTTCCGACTACGCTTATTACCAATATTAAATTCTCAACTACTTAGCTCCAGCTTTCATCTTGTCGGGACATTTATTTGCATAGTGTCATGTTTCCTTGCAGCATAAACACATAACTTCCAATAAGTCTTTAGGCTTCTTGGGGATGGTGTCCGCCCTTTGGGCTCTTGGCTTATTCTTTCGACATTTATAGGCGTAGTGACCTAAACCCTGGCACCTGTAACAGGTGATATGACTCAGATCCTTCCTGGAATCCAATCTACTTCTCTTCCTGGACTTTTTCATTCCAATCAGGGCTTCTATTTCTTGTGGGTCATACTCTACTTCCTCTATCGGGAATTCTACTAGATCCCCATTCAGACAATTTTGGGAGTTGTGTCCTTCTTCTCCACATGAATAGCATGACTTGGTGTAGGGTTTATTTGGGTCTGCTTTGGGTGTGTTCTCCACTTCTTCCTTCATCATAGGTTCTTCTAAAATTTCCATGAGGGATCCTTTCCTTGCTTCTTTCTTCTGCTGGATGGTTCTTTGTACCATGGGGTAAATGTGAAACTAAGCAGGGTAGTGGGTAGTCCCTTCACACAAGATACAAGTGATCTGCCTAGTTGGGCATTCTTCAGTTGGGTGACTTCCTTCACAATTAGGGCATTCATCCTTGTGTTCTTTATGGGTGTGTCCCATTTCTCCACAAATCTTACATGCACAAGGCTTCTTATCTTTAGGTTCACATGGCTCTCGGGTAAGACAGGACCTTAGTAGAATCATATTGAATTCATCCCAAGCATTGGTTCCATTCCATCCTTGTATGGCTTGATGTATCTCTCGCCATTTTGCAGCACCTTGTGTGATCTTTCGTAGGGTGTATGGAACCATATACTCTTCTTCAATACCGTGCTGCTTCATGCGATCTTCCATGTTCAGTATCCAGTGTGCTACCTCTTGATAACCCACAAGTATAGGGGATCGCAACCGTTTTCGATAAGTAAGAGTGTCAAACCCAACGAGGAGCTAAAGGTAGAACAAATATTCCCTCAAGTTCTATCGACCACCGATACAACTCTTCGCACGCTTGATGTTCGCTTTACCTAGAACAAAGTATGAAACTAGATGCCCATCAATAGATATCAATGTGAGTGAGTAGGGATTGCCATGCAACGGATGCACTAGAGCTATAAGTGTATGAAAGCTCCAACTGAAACTAATTGGGGGTGCATCCAACTTGCTTGCTCATGAAGACCTCAGGCATTTGAGGAAGCCCATCATCGGAATGTACAAGCCAAGTTCTATAATGAAAATTCCCACTAGTATATGAAACTGATAACTCAAGAGACTCTCTATATGAAGAACATGATGCTACTTTGAAGCACAAGTGTGGAAAAAGGATAGTAGCACTGCCCCTTCTCTCTTTTTCTCTCATTTTTTTGGTGGGCTTCTTTGGCCTCTTTTATTTTTTTGTAAAGTCCAGAGTCTCATCCCGACTTATGGGGGAATCATAGTCTCCATCATCCTTTCCTCACTGGGGCAATGCTCTAATAATGATGATCACACTTTTATTTACTTACAACTCAATATTACAACTCAATGTCTAGAACAAAGTATGACTCTATATGGATGCCTCCGGCGGTGTACCGGGATGTGCAATGATCTAGCGTAGCAATGACATCAAAAAATGGACAAGCCATGAAAACATCATGCTAGCTATCTTACAATCATGCAAAGCAAAATGACAATGAATGCTCAAGTCATGTATATGATGATGATGGAAGTTGCATGGCAATATATCTCAGAATGGCTATGGAAATGCCATGATAGGTAGGTATGGTGGCTGTTTTGAGGAAGATATATGGTGGGTTTAAGGTACCGGCGAAAGTTGCACGATACTAGAGAGGCTAGCAATAGTGGAAGGGTGAGAGTGTGTATAATCCATGGACTCAACATTAGTCATAAAGAACTCACATACTTATTGCAAAAATCTATTAGTCATCGAAACAAAGTACTACGCGCATGCTCCTAGGGGCATAGATTGGTAGGAAAAGACCATCGCTCATCCCCGACCGCCACTCATAAGGAAGACAATCAATAAATAAATCATGTTCCGACTTCGTTACATAACGGTTCACCATACGTGCATGCTACGGGAATCAAACCAACACAAGTATTTCTACAATCCACAACTACCCACTAGCATGACTCTAATATCACCATCTTTATATCGCAAAACTATTGCAAGGAATCAAACATATCATATTCAGTGATCTACAAGTTTTATGTAGGATTTTATGACTAACCATGTGAATGACCAATTCCTGTCATCTCTCTAAATAGATATAAGTGAAGCAAGAGAGTTTAATTCTTTCTACAAAAGATATGCCCGTGCTCTAACAAATATAAGTGAAGCAAAAGAGCATTCTACAAATGGCGGTTTCTATGTAAAGAGAAACAGGCAATCCAAACTCAAATGATATAAGTGAAGCACGAAG
>NW_024110978.1:0-23738 GCF_003073215.2 Triticum urartu
CGAGTGGAAACGAGCATAGGATCAAGGGGGTGACGACGAGCGTAGTGCGCCCCGCACTGTTGGGCTGGCCAGACCTTGCCCGTGCTCACTGCGGTGAGCTCCGGCGTCGGCGAGTGCCAGGGTGGAGTTAAGGGCGTCAAGACGGTGATGGTGGCGAGTTTTGGAAAGGTTGGGCAGGTGGGGGAAGCGAGTACACGTGAACATAGCGTTCAGCGGCACCCAGAGCACGTCGACACGCATGCCTGGCATCATGGACATGCGTGGTCACCACGCGAACTCTCTCCTCAGGCCAGCCTTCGTCCAAAAATCATATCTGGCATGTTGTTCGTGGTGGTTTTGAAGTTTACCATGGTTTGGTTTAGATCCAGGTGCAGTAGAGAAGATTTTACAAACCAGGTAAGTTTCTTGTCAGTAGCTTTGTGATGTTACTGTGGTCAAATGGCTGGGAGTTTGGAGCTGTGCTTTGGAGGCTAGCTTAGAGTTACTAAGGTAAATAAGCACAAGAAAGTTCAGGTCAAAAGGTGTATGTAAAATGGTATTTGCTGTAGAAACCACAATTTCTGTCCAGAACACAAAAGATTTTCTGTAGCAAAAATATTCGAAAAAGTGATGAAATATTTTTGCTCAGGGTGGTGCCCTAGGGCCTCTAGAATATTTTTGAATTATCTCAGAATTTTCTGAGCCATAAAAATTAGGGTTGCTTTGGAGAAAACAAATTGGGCTTAGGGTTTTTGAGAGAAAATGAATATTTTTCATTTAAGAAAAATATTCCAAAGATTATTTTGAGGTGGATCAGAAGTGAAATGAGGGTTTGGGAGAGAAATGAAGCACTTGGATGAAAGCCAAGGATGCCCAAGTGTTTAAGTCCAAATGAAAAGATTCAAAAACTCCAAGTTTCAAAAAATTTCAAATGAAAACTCAAACAAATAAGAGAGGGCAAAAACCAGGCTGTCACAAACTTCCCCCACTTAGAATGAATCTCGTCCTCGAGATTCAGTTGCTTGGGAAAACAACTACGGATACTGACCCTTAAGGAATTCTTCCTGTTCCCAAGTTGCTTCTGACTTTGTGTGATGCTCCCACTAAACTTTGTAAACTTTTCTGACTTTTCTGTGAGTGACCCTTTCCACTTGATCCAAAATTTTGAATGGTCTTTCTTCATAAGTTAAATCTTTTGCCAATTCTATCTCAGCCATTGCAGTCCTTTTCTCAGGCGGGGATATGCATCGTCTCAATTGCGAAACATGGAACACGTTGTGTATGTCTGCCAATTCCGGGGGTAGTTCTAGTTGATATGCAACCGTACCCACTCGAGAAATAATTGGGAATGGACCAATGAATCTAGGTGCCAGCTTTCCACGAGTCTTAAATCGCTTAACTCCTTTCATAGGAGTGACTCGGAGGTACACGTGTTCTCTGGGTTCAAAACTGACCTGCCGATGCTTTGCATCATAATAACTCTTCTGACGAGATTTGGCCAATTGCAGTCGGTCTCTGATTTCCTTGACTTGTCTCTCAGCTTCCATCATGAGATCAGTTCCGAAGATATGGCTATCTCCATCTTTAGACCAATTTAGAGGAGTGCGGCACTTACGACCATATAGAGCTTCATATGGTGACATCTTTAGACTGGTCTGAAAATTGTTGTTATACGAGAACTCAGCTTATGGCAAGCAATCTTTCCATTTAGCTCCTTCGGCTAGCACACAGGCTCGCAACATATCTTCGAGTATTTGATTTACTCGCTCTATCTGACCATCCGTCTGAGGGTGATAAGTAGTACTATATTTCAGTGCTGTCCCCAAGGCTTGATGGAGACGGGACCAGAAAGCGGAGGTAAACAGAGAACCTCGGTCCGAAGTGATAGTCCGGGGTACCCCATGCAGACTGATGATTCTGGATACATACAGTTGTGCAAGTTCATCTGCCCTGTATCTGGTGCTGATCGGGATGAAGTGAGCAACCTTGGTAAGAGTGTCTTCTATAACCCAGATTGCATCTTTGCCTCGCCGAGTCCTAGGAAATCCTGTGATGAAATCCATGCAAACATCATCCCACTTCCACTGTCAAACTGGCAGCGGTTGGAGAAGTCTGGCTGGCTTTTGATGATCTGCTTCCACCTTGTTGCATATGTCGCAACAGGCTACAAAATAGGCAATGTCTTTCTTCATTCCATCCCACCAGAATATTTGTCTAAGGTCTTCGTACATTTTTGTACCTCCCGGATGAATGGAATACGCGGATTCGTGTGCTTCTGCCAAGATTTTCTTCTTCAAGTCTGGTTGATTTGGTACACAAATTCATCCACGGAATCGGAGGGTACCAACTTTGTCCTTGAATAAATCTAGGGGCTGCCATGCCATCTGGCCCTTGACATGTTTTTGTAGCTCGGCGTCACCTGGCTGGGCCTTGCGGATTTCCATCTCAAGTGTGGGTGTAACTTCCAAAATATTAGCGAGTCCAGCATCCATGATGACCACGTTGAGCTGAGCAATCTCCTCTTGAAGTTCGGCAGGCAATGATATTAATATGACATTTAAGCTGACGGGCTTTCGACTGAGTGCATCAGCAACGATGTTGGCCTTGCCGGGGTGGTAATTTATTCCAAGGTCATAATCCTTGACCAACTCTAACCATCTTCGCTGACGGAGATTTAAATCTGGCTGAGTGAAGATGTACTTGAGGCTTTTGTGGTCGGTAAAAATTTGGCACCTTTTTTCAATGAGATAGTGTCTCCAAATTTTTAATGCATGAACCACTGCAGCCAATTCCAAATCATGAGTAGGATAATTTCCCTCATGTGGTCGTAGCTGGCGTGATGCATATGCTACTACCTTGCCGTCTTGCATCAGCATGCAACCAATACCTTCTCTGGAGGCATCGCAGTACACATCAAAGCTGCAATAGATGTCTGGAAGAGTCAATACAGGTGCGGTGGTTAGACGTGTCTTTAGCTCATTAAAACTCTTCTCACAGTCCTCGGTCCACTTAAACTTTGTATCCTTTTTGAGCAGCTCCGTCATGGATTTAGCAATTTTTGAAAACCCTTCAATAAAACGGCGATAGTACCCAGCTAATCCGAGGAAACTCCGGATCTGTGTTACGGTCGTGGGTGGTACCCAATCGAGCACATCCTTTACTTTGCTTGGGTCCACGGCTATAGCTTCGACGGATAATACATGTCCGAGAAACCCAACTTGCTTGAGGAAAAATTCGCACTTACTGAACTTGGCATATAACTAATGGTCGCGGAGTCGTTGTAGCACTGCTCGGAGGTGATCCTTATGCTCTTCTTCATCCTTGGAGTAAATGAGGATGTCATCGATGAAGACTACCATGAATTTGTTGAGGAAGTCCATGAACACTTTGTTCATCATATGCATGAAGAAGGCAGGGGCATTGGAGAGACCAAAGGACATCACGGTATATTAATAAAGACCGTATCGTGTGGTGAATGCGGTCTTAGGAATATCTTCCTTTTTAATCTTGAGCTGATGATATCCGGTCCGTAAATCGATTTTTGAGAATACTTTAGCCCCAATGAGCTGATCAAACAGATCATCAATCCTTGGCAGTGGGTATTTATTTTTGATGGTGACCTCATTCAGCTGGCGGTAATCTATGCACATACGGCGATTGCCATCCTTTTAGCCCACGAAAATTGCAGGTGACCCCCACGGTGAAGAGCCGGGATGAATATAACCCTTCTGGAGTAATTCGTCAAGCTGTTTCTTTAGCTCCACTAATTCTGATGAGGGCATCCGGTAAGACTTCTTGTATAATGGTGCGGTTCCTAGCACAAGATCTATGGCAAAATCCAGTTCCCGATCTAGTGGCATGCCTGGCAGTTCTTCTGGAAACACATCAGGGTACTCACCGACCACAGGAATAAATTCCAATACCACAGCGGTGCAAACTAGTTCTGGCTTGGGTACATGCTTGCGAGCATGGAATTTGGTGAGCTTCCCATTCATACTGGTCAAATTTACTTCTCTGGTTGCGTAGTTTATACAAACTTGATATTTGGTCAGCCAATTCATACCCAATATAATATCCAACTGTTCAGACTCAATGATTATCAGAGATGTTGGAAAGTAGACCCCGTTGACATTGATCTCCAGATCACGGCAGACTAGATTGCTCTTGATTATAGATCCCGGGGTTTGTACCAGCATATTTTTGCCCAAAATGGTGCAAGAAAAATTGTTTTGGGCGGCAAAACTCCGAGAAATAAAAGAATGGGAAGCCCCAGAGTCAAATAGAATTACTGCAGGTTTGTCATGAACAGAAAACATACCAATGACGACTTCTGGCTTCTCTTGGGCTTCATCACGGAGATATGATTCACGTGCCCAGTGAAGTTTTGTTGGGTTGGCCCTGACTCCATAAAGTTGACTTGTGGCCTGCTCGGGGCATTCACCTTGTGGTTCTTGGGGCACTGTTTGGCATAGTGTCCGTGTTGCCCGCAAACGAAACAAGTATTATTGTGCTGGCGCTCCTCATGTGTTGGACTGGTCACAATATTCTTGACTTGAGTGGTGGTCCTGTTAACATTCTGCTGCCAATTTGGCATGTATTCCACCTGAGTCTACTGCCAGGTATGAGCCTTTTGCATAGGTTGTCCATCCTTCTTTGGCTCAAACTTGCGCTTGATGTCGTTGTTAGTCGGCCTATTATCCGATATAAGCTTGTGCTCCCGTTCAGCAATGAACGCCTTGTCCACTAGAGTTCGGAAATCGGTGAAATCAAACATACTGAGGGCACACCGAAGTTGTGGGTTTAAACCTCCAAGAAATTTGTGAATCTTCCTTTCTTCAGTGGCCACATCATATAGAGAGTAACGAGCCAAATGATTGAATTTTTGCAGATACTCAGCCACAGACTGATTTCCTTGGACGAGCGCCAGAAATTCACACTGCTTGGCCTTCATAACTCCAGTAGGGATGTGATACTTGCGGAACTTATCCTTGAATTTTTCCCAGGTGACTTCCTCATCAATCGGCCACATGGCTTTTGTATTTTCCCACAATATGGCAGTTGCACCTTCAAGGTAATGGATTGCAAATGGGACTTTATCATTCCCTTCAGTTCAGGCGATCTCAAGCTTTTTCTCCATGGTGCGCAACCAATCGTCTGGATCCAATGGTTCAACAACCTGACTGAAACTGGGTGGATTGGTCCTCTGAAAATCTGACAGCTTGAGTGATGACCATTCTGATTTCCATTCTGTCCATCCATAGCATGCACACTTCTCAATATTTCAATCAGATCATTGTTCCTTTTCTCTTCAAACATACGCAGAACTTTCTCGGTGGAGGGAGGATCAGGCGGTGGAGGTGGTGGCTAAAAGTACGGCTTGGGAGAATATCCTGCCTGTCATGCGGAACGATGAACAGGAGTTCCCTCATGAACGTTGCTACTGCTGCCTCCCCGCGCCATCCTATTGAGGGTTTTTCCCAAGACAACGCAATCGAGATGAGAGACATCCAAGAATAAAATCGGGGAAAAGCCAGCAACCAATCTCGAAAAAGATAAAAGAGCGAAAAAAATACGACGATTAAAGTCCCAACATAATTATACATAGACTCATACATGAAAATTAAACAACATGACTGGTTCTACTACTCTCCTACATGGAGCATCATGACTCGTACAACTACATCTGTACCCCATCTAGACGACTGCGAATACTCAAAGACACTACTGCTCTGCTGGTGCTGTGGTGTCCTCCCCTGAAGCGGTCTCGGATTCCGAGCTGACGTGAGTAACGGAAACCTCCGGGTTAAAGGTAACACGACGACGCTTCCTCAAGGGCTCTCCCTCAAGGGCAGGGGTCGGATGAAGCATCGGGGCTGCAGGGGTAGCAAGAAGTGAGACCCACTCGGCAGGAGCACTGAGAGGGTTCACAGCCGAGACGCCTGTGCTTCTCGGGGGAGTAACCAGCGAAATAGGGGAGCTAGAACTAACTGGGACATAAGGGGTAAATCCCAGTGAGGACAGAGTAGTGGTGGATCTAGTAGTGACCAAGGTAGCAGCTAAAGCAGTACGGGCACTTGTCAGCTCTCGAGCCAGCTCGTGGATCATCAGATAGCTAGCAGTGATATAGCAAGCAAGATGGCTAGCAACACTATCAAACTCCGGGTCAACGAGAGGAAAACGAACACGACTGTTGTCATGCAGAGATGGGTAGTAATAGAAACCTGGGTGGTGGTGCATTTGAACCTCGGTATAATGAAGCTCGACAAGGACCTCAAATGCGGCAAACTGGACAGCCTGAGAAGCGGTGGAGGCATAACCGCTCCGAGAAGTGCGAGTGTAACAGCCGGAATCGGAACTGGTGTGCAGAGTAACCACTGCGTGATACTCATACACTGAGTCTGTTAGACGCTCCCGGTACACACGGTAGACTAGTTCGTCTCCGTGAGGGTACAGCCGATGCCACACATTGTGGAGAAGGTGTGGTGACGTGTACGGCATCATCTGCAACTGGCACGGATACGGCACCGGAGCCATCTACACTCACAACCATTAGCGGGTTAGGATAACAATAATAATCAAATGACTAGAATGCAACAACCAGCTATAACTGCTACCGGCACTCAAATTTACTCGCGCCTAATGTCTAGTTAACACATCGTAGTCTAGCATGGCTTACAGTCAGCGCGGCTCTGATACCGATCGTTGTGGCACCCCGGCTCAGAGCGACCGGTTTACCCTGCATTGCCAGCCCAGAGACCGTGTCTTCTGGCAACACACAACATATTGGTACAGAAAACAACCGCTTTATTGATGCTAGCAGAACAGAGTTCATATTACAATAGTGGTCGAGGCCAAGCGGCACACTCGGTGCGGCTGAACAATATGTACATTATTTAGTGAACATAAAGGGGCCTCGATCCGAACAACTATGCAGTAGCGGAATAACGTCGTAGCGGAAGCTCCATATCACAGGGACACCGATGTGGACACGATCTAGACTAGAACAACGCTCCTTTCCAATGAGACTTTCCTGAAATCAGGCATGACATGCTAGGTCAGTACATTGAATGTACTTGCAAGCTCACAACAATCATAATCATAATGACAAACAATATCATGATATTTAACCAATTATTAATGATGCACACTATATGTCAACATGTTGTGATCATGCTCGAACATCCCTTAGGACGACTTACCAACCGTGATCGTCCTTAGATCACAAACACCACCAACATGGTAAAACACACCACCAACGAGCTAAAACACACCACCAACGTGGTCTTTAACAAAATGACTCGTGATCCTTACGACGATCACCACCACAATCATTATCTGATCCCAATCTCCTCGATGGCCTTCTGCCATCGTCAACAATGCATAGTTTACAGCTTGGTGTGCAATTTTTATTAATCGTTGACTCATGGTGGGACCTACTACGAGGTGTCCGTGATCGTGGACGCGGCTATCGATAGATTATACACTCTGCAGAGGTAGCACACTGTACCCACACCACGGAACCCATGGCCTCGCACTCCCATTCGGGTGGACCAACGGCATTCCGACAAAACACCTCCATTGCCACAGCACTCTCCCGGCCACTCCGACCCAAATCCCCAACGAGCTGGTCCTGGGTGGCCCCGTGTCTACCAAAGACACCCAGACCACCATCGTGGTCAAACTCCCACTCGGGGACTCGGTACCATAATCTCATCAACGAGCACACAAGATTATGTCTGCTTACCGGGCCAGGGCAAGCACGACATAACCTTCCCTAGATGGAGGCACCGACCAGAGGCCGTGTCAATGGACCGAATCAAGGCCTTCCCATAAAGGCAAATGTGGTTGCACTAGAAAGAACTCGATTCAGCGGCACCATGACCCAGTCAACGGTATATTCAAGTTGAGTTATATTCAAATTCAAATAAAAATGACCGGTGTCATAGCATGCCATGAAATGCAAAACAACACATGCATCATATAATGATAAAATGACCCATGTCTTCCATATACACACCAAGCTTAACCGTCAACAACTCACATTACTCTACTAGCTCAAAATGACTCACAACTTAACCAAAATATTCAACAACAAGTTTCATTAATTTCTTACGCAAGAAAGTAACTCCGATAACTTTTCCATATGCATAACAAAAGATTTCACTAGCAACAACCCTTAGTTTCTTTATCACTAAATTAGGTTCAAACATTCTATAAAACAAGTAATATGATTCAGCAAGCATTTAACAGAATTTTTTCTAACAAATTTTTATCAATTTTAGGTAGGCAAAAACATAGCTAAATAACTACTATCATGCATAACAAAATTATTTCTAACATCATATCAAATAAATCTTAACTTTCTTTCTCCACTAAACTAGTTTCAACTATTCTGTAAATCAAGCATTACAACTATCCAACATTTAACAGAATGCAAATAACTCAATAATTATTGAAATTCAAGGATTAACCATTTCATTCAAGTGAGAAAATCACAAATATTGAAATGGCATCATAAAAATGTTGATGTGGCTTGCCTTCGTGCAGATGAGGTTCACAAGCCTCCTGGTGATCCTCAAGACAAGCCTCACCTTCGGAAAATAATTTCAAACAAAAAAAGAAAATATCAAGAACACTTCTGAAATTCACCAGAAATTCTAAACAGCTCAGAAAAATCTCATCTTTGGTGAGCTATTAGATTTTCTTTCAAAGAACACAATGCAAAAGAATCAATTCATTTGGACTTATCATTAAAAACTTATAGCTGTTTGAAGTGTTCTGTAAATTCAAATGAATTTGAATAAAATAAAAAGACTAGGGGGTGATGTCGAAGGCGTAAAGCCCAGGGGCGCCACCACTCGTACCGCTTCACGCGCGTACTGAGTGGCTAGGGGTACTGCGTGGCTGACTAGCGGGCCCCTCTAGTCAGGTGGGGGAAGAGGGGGAGAGAAACAGAGATGGCCGCGGCTTCGCCGGATCTCTCGCCGGTGATGAGGGCTCTTTGGCCAAAACGAGAAGGAGGGTTGGCAAGAGGAGGTCGAGGCGCACCTGCCCGTACCTGTAGTGTGGCTAGGGGTGGTCGGACGGCGTCGAAATCTAGCTTGCGAGCGGCGACAGAATGAGGGGGTTCCTGGAGTTGAAGAAGATGGTGAGCAGGGGCCACTCCAGAGGCTCCAAGTGGGCAAGATAGCCTCACCGGAGAGAGGCGGAGGCCCTGGAGGGGTTGCCCAGGCCTGGGAGGGGCTGGAGCTGCCGCGACGACCAGAGGGGATCACCGGCGAGCTCAAGCTCGGGGACGGCAGCCCGAGGCCTGCCCGGCTGGGCTACGGCTTCCTACTCGCCCGTAGAGTGTGTGTGTGAGTGCTGGAGGATGCTCGAGTAGGTTGGGGAGGGGCTCTATATATAGGCCAGCGGCGAGGGTGCTTCGCGCTCCGTCGGTGGACACCTGTCCACGGTGCCCGGCGACGAGCGGCATCAGTGAGAGGGGGAGAAGGCGACGGAGGTCACGCAGCCACTGTGGGCGAGCAGAGACAAGCACAGGATCAAGGGGGTGACAACGAGCACAGTGCGCCCCCACACTGTTGGGCTGGCCAGACCTTGCTCGTGCTCGCTGCGGCGAGCTCCGGCGTCGGCGAGTGCCAGGGCAGAGTTAAGGGCATCAAGACGGTGATGGTGGCGAGTTTTGGCAAGGTTGGGCAGGCGGGGGAAGCAAGCACGTGCGAACAGAGCGTTCGGCGGCACCCAGAGCGCGTCGACATGCATGCCTGGCATCGTGGACACGCGTGGTCACCGTGCCAACTCTCTCCTCAGGCCAACCTTCGTCCAAAAATCATGTTTGTTCGTGGTGGTTTTGAAGTTTACCATGGTTTGGTTTGGATCCAGGTGCAGTAGAGAAGATTTTACAAACCAAGTAAGTTTCTGGTCAGTAACTTTGTGATGTTACTGTGGTCAAATGGCTAGGAGTTTGGAGCTGTGCTTTGGAGGCTAGCTTAGAGTTACTAAGGTAAATAAGCACAAGAAAGTTCAGGTCAAAAGGAGTAAGTAAAATGGTAGTTGCTGTAGAAACCACCATTTCTGTCCAGAACAGAAAAGATTTTCTGTAGCAAAAATATTCCGAAAAGTAATGAAATATTTTTGCTCAGGGTGGTGCCCTAGGGTCTCTAGAATATTTGTGAATTATCTTAGAATTTTCTGAGCGATAAAAATTAGGGTTGCTTTGGAGCAAACAGATTTGGCTTAGGGTTTTTGAGAGAAAATGAATATTTTTCATTTAAGAAAAATATTCCAAAGATTATTTTGAGGTGGATCAGAAGTGAAATGATGGTTTAGTAGAGAAGTGAAGCAATTGGGTGAAAGCCAAGGATGGCCAAGTGTTTAAGTCCAAATGAAAAGATTCATAAACTCCAAGTTTCAAAAAATTTCAAATGAAAACTCAAACAAATAAGACAGGGCAAAAACCAGGCTGTCACATTGTAGTAGTGATGTCCTCATCAGTTTTGATGCGAGGGAAATCTACAAACTGCATGGAAAGGTTCACCTAAATATTTACGCATATAGCAAATGCAGTAAATTCTGAAGAAATTAACACAAAAGGACACGAGCAAGAAGATGGAATGCTCGAATTCGAGGTTGCATGTACCCAAGCTTGGTGACATGCGGCGTCTATGGCGGCACAGTGAATGCGATGTTCCGCAACACCGAGGATGAATTCTAGTGAGGCCTTACCGAGAGTGAAGTGGCGAAGGCGCTCATCGGCAGTGAAGCGGTGAAGGCGCTTGGTGGTTTTGAGGGTTTTTGGTTTAGGGAGAGAGAGAGAGACAGAGAGAGAGAGAGAGTGAGTGAGAGTGAGTGAAACAACTAAGGGAGGACGATAGGTTATTTATATGCGAAAAGGAACAACTTTCTCTCCTAGATCAGATTGAACGATCCTAAAGCATGGACATAAAGGATTCTACGATGATGATTTATTGGCAGTTGTCCGTGAGCGCGTGGCAACTGTAAAGATATGTATCTCCTTACTTGAGCAGGAAACCCAAATTTAGGAGGTCTTTTGTTAAAATTGAAATCTTTTCGGAGTTACATCATTCTCGCAGCCAAGGATGCCAGAGATAAATGCGCTCCTGAGGAATTTGCATACTCATTATAGAAAAGCATAGACTTGATAGGGGATACGTTGATTTTGCATCATGTTTTCCTACTATTATTTATAATGTTTTTGATTAATATAATACTTTGTGATGCAATTCTAATGCCTTTTCTCTCTTAATTTGGAAGATTTACAAGAAGAGGGAGTTTGCCGGCAGCTGGAATTCTGGACCTAAAAAAGCTACATCAGAGATACCCATTCTGCAAAACTCCAAATGAGCTGAAATTTCACAGGGAATTTTTGTGGAATATATAAAAATACCAGAGGGGACCCACCAACCACCCACAAGGCACTAGGCCACGGCCACCCCCCTGGGCGCGCCCTAGTACCTTGTGGGGCCCCTGTCAGGCCTTCATGGCCCATCTTCTCCTATATGATGCCATTTTCCCCAGAAAAATCAAGAGAAGACTTTTGGGATGAAGCGTCGTTGTCTCGAGGCAGAACCTGGGCAGGAGCACTTTTGCTCTCCGGTGGAGCGATTCCACCGGGGACACTTCCCTTCGTGGGGAGACATCGAAGCCATAGACATCACCAACAACCCTCTCATCATGGGAGGATCAATCTTCATCGACATATTCACGAAAACCATCTCATCTCAAACCCTAGTTCATCTCTTGTATTCAATCTTTTCTCAAAACCTCATATTGGTACCTGTGGGTTACTAGTAGTGTTGATTACATCTTGCAGTTGATGCTAGTTGGTTTATATGGTGGAAGATTATATGTTTAGATCATCGATGATATTCAATACCCCTCTGATATTGAACATGAATATGATTTGTGAGTATTCACTTTTGTTCTTGAGGACATGGGAGAAGTCTTGTCATAAGTAGTCATGTGAATTTGGTATTCTATCGATATTTTGATGATATGTATGTTGTTGCTTCCTTTAGTGGTGTCATGTGAATGTCGACTACATGACACTTCACCATACTTGGGCCTAAGGGAAGGCAGTGTGGAGTAATAAATAGATGATGGGTTGCTAGAGTGACAAAAGCTTAAACCGTAGTTTATGCGTTATCTCATAAGGGGCTGATTTGGATCCATATGTTTCATGTTATGGTTAGATTTATCTTTAGTTCTTCTTCCATACTTACGGATGCTTGTGAGAGGGGGTAATCATAAGTCAGAGGCTTGTTCAAGTAAGAACAACACCCAAGCACTGGTTGTGATAGCCTGGCTTATTAGGGATGATAGACTACTCATATTAATAAGGAATTCCTTCTTTTCCGAAAGCCCATTTGGACAGAACTCCAAAGTTAAGCGTGCTCAGCTTGGACTACTTTCAGGATGGGTGACCGAATGGGAAGTGATATGTCTCCAACGAATCTATAATTTTTGATTCTTCCATGCTGTTATATTATAAATCTTGGATATTTTATAATCATTTTATAGTCATATTATATCATTTTTTGGTACTAACCTATTGACATAGTGCCAAGTGCCAGTTCCTGTTTTTCATGTTTTTTACATCACGGAAAATCAATATCAGACGGAGTCCAAATGCCACAAAACTTTACAGAGAATTTTTATGGGCCAAAAGGAACACAACAAGCCCTGGCTGCGCCTTGAGGTGCCCCGAGGGGGGCACAACCAACCAGGGCGCGCCCTAGGTTGCCCACCGGTGCTCTATAAATACCCCAAAATCCCTAGAACCCTAGGGGAGTCGACGAAATATTCATCCAGCCGCCACAGAGTCCAGAACCACCAGATCCAATCTAGACACCATCTCGGATGGGGTTCACCACCTCCATTGGTGCCTCACCGATGATGCGTGAGTAGTTCTTTGTTGACCTTCGGGTCCGTAGTTAGTAGCTAGATGGCTTCATCTCTCTCTATCTCTAGATTCTCAATACAATGGTCTCTTGGAGATCCATATGATGTAACTCTTTTGCGGTGTGTCTGTTGGGATCCGATGAACTTTAAGTTTATAATCAGATCTATCTTTTTATATCCATGAAAGTTATTTGAGTTTTTGATCTCTTATATGCATGATTGCTTATAGCCTCGTATTTCTTCTCCGATATTTCGATTTTGTTTGGCCAACTTGATCTATTTATCTTGTAATGGGAAGAGGTGCTTTGTAGTGGGTTCGATCTTATGGTGCTTGATCCTAGTGACAAAAAGGGAAACAAAACGTATGTATCGTTGCTACTAAGGTTAAAATGATGGGGTCTATCTCTACATAGATAGATCTTGTCTACATCATGTCATCGTTCTTATTGCATTACTCCTTTTCTCCATGAACTTAATACACTAGATGCATGCTGGATAGCGGTCGATGTGTGGAGTAATAGTAGTAGATGCAGACAGGAGTCGGTCTACTAATCTTGGACGTGATGCCTATATAATGATCATTGCCTGGATATCATCATAATTATTTGAAGTTCTATCAATTTCCCAACAGTAATTTGTTTACCCACCGTTTGCTATTTTTCTCGAGACAAGCCACTAGTGAAACCTACGGCCCTCGGGTCTTCTTTCTCATATATTTTCCTTTGCGATCTATTTTTAATTGCTTTTATTTTCAGATATATTAATCCAAAAACCAAAAAATACTTTTCTGCACTTTATTTTATTTGCGATCTATTTATTCAATCTATTACAGTTTTCTCCCGTCACGCACCAATTTCTGGCACCGTTACCCGAAAGGTATTGACCGCCCCTTTGACATGTCGGGTCGCGAGGGTTTGTTATCTGTGTGCAGGGGCTGTTTACATTGTGTTGCTTGGTTGTCCTACTAGTTCGATAACCTTGGTTTCATATCTGAGGGAAATTCCTACCGTCGTTGTGCTGCATCATCCCTTCCTCTTTGGGGAAATACCGGCATAGCTTCAAGCGACATCAAAAGGAATTTCTGGCGCCGTTGCAGAGGAAGATCTTCAACATATACCAGGTTCCTAATCACAAATCTCATCTCCTCGCAATTTACATTATTTGCCATTTCCCTCTCATTTTCCTCTCCCCCACTTCACAAATTTTCCGTTTTATTCGCCCTCTTTTTCGTTCGCCTTTTTCTCGTTAGATCTTTTGTTTGCTTGTGTTGCCATGTGCCTTATATATGCTTGCATCTTCGCTTGCTAAAAATCTATTGATATGGATCCCCATCCACTTGATAATCTTTTTAAGAGATCGAATCATGATGAACCTATTTCTAGTGAGTTGAGTGCACTATATTATCTTTATGAAGGTTTGCTTGAGAATGATGAATCTGAAAATTGTGATGAAGAAATTTATGAAGTGATTCATGATAGCTCCTTGAATGAAAAGCATGATTGCAATAATTTTACTATAAATTCTATTAATGTCTATTGTGCTAATAATATGCAAAAGCCCAACCTTGTGGATGCTTGTTCTCTCATGTCCGCTACTTATTGCAATGATCATGATTGGGGTGATAATGTTTCTTATGATCTTGAAAATTTATTTAAGCCTCACGATGAATATGTTTGCGATAATGTTGAAAGTGGGCTTGGAAGAGTGTCAACTTTAGCTAAAAATAATCCCAAATATTTGGATAGTGTTCAATCTTATGAAATTTTTGATGAAAGTGGGTTTGGAGAGGTCATGACTTTATTTGATGATAATCCCACTATTTTGGAAGAGTGTCAACTTTGCATGCATATGTATCATAAAGAGAAAATTTTATATGATAGTTATACTATTGAATTTGATTATGATCCTACATATAATTATTATGAGAGAGGAAAATATGGTTGTAGAAATTTTCATGTTATTAAATTTCCTCTTATTGTGTTGAGATTATCAATGTTTTATTCCTCTCCTATGTATATGCTAGATGTTTCTTGTCTTGATAATTTGTTTTCCTATAAAATTCCTATGCATAGGAAGTATGTTAGACTTAAATGTGTGTGTCACATGTTTCATGATGCTCTCTTTGTGTTTCGATTATTATCTGTTGTGTGAGCATCGTTGAAATATTATGCCTAGCTAAGGGCATAAAACTATAACGCTTGTTGGGAGGCAACCCAATGAATAAAATTTATTTTTTCTTTTTTCTTCCTGATTTTGAGTGTTAGCACAATTATTCTACTATTATAATTGTGTTTTTATGTTTTAATTAGTGTTTGTGCCAAGTAAAGCCTTTAAGATCTTCTTGGGTGATAGTTGTTCGACCTTGCTAAAAGAACAGAAAATTTTACGCTCACGAAATTAATTTTTATTTTTTACCAGGGAGGAATAGAATACCCATTCCACTTGAAGTAGATCAATATGCAAATTTCCCAGGCCATCCTAATTTTTCAGAATTTTTGGAGTTACGTAAGTATTCGAAATAGTCAGATTGCTACACACTGTTCTGTTTTGGCAGATTCTGTTTTCTTTGTGTTGTGTGCTTATTTTGTTGGCTCTATGGTTTTCTTTGATGAGTTTTTGCCATAGAAAAGTTGGAATACAATATATATAACAAAAAAAATATGAATTGGTTTGATACAGTACTTATAGTAGTGATTTATTATTCTTATACTAACAGATCTCACGAAGGTTTTGTTGAGTTTTATGTGATTGAAGTTTTCAAGTTTTGGGTTATGTTACGATGGATGAAGGGGGGGTGGAAGAGCCTGAGCTTGGGGATGCCCCCGGCATCCCAAGCTATTATCAAAAAACGAGCAACCAACTAAGCTTGGGGATGCCCCGAGTGGCATCCCCACTTTCTTCCAACGATCATTGGTATTTTACTCGAAACTATATTTTTATTTTTCACATGATATGTGTTTTGCTTGGAGCGTCTTGTATGATATGAGTCTTTACTTGTTTTATTTTGTGTTTTAAGTCATCATTCCTTTTTGTACACACCTATTTGAGAGAGCCAAAATTATGTCACGACTTGTTATAATTGCTCTCTATGCTTCACTTAAATTTATATGAGCAATGGACTTGCTCTAGTGCTTCACTTATATCTTTTTGAGCATGGTGTGCTTTAGTATTTTTTGAAGAAATGCTATCTTTCTTCACTTAGATTTATTTGAGAGTTAGTAAAATTTTCAAGAAATTCTCTCTTGCTTCACTTAAATTAATTTGAGAGAAAGAAAATTTTATTATGCTCATGATCTTCACTTATATTTGATGGAGCTTGTCAAAAGCAACACATGAAAATTAGTCCCAAAGTGATAGATATCCAAGAAGGATATAATAAAAACTTTCATGAAGATCATTGGACAAAATAAACTTGATTCTTAGTAATAGTTTTGAGATATGATGATGTGATATGTTGGTGAGTAATTATGCTTTAGTAAGAATATTGGTGTTAAGGTTTGTGATTCCCTATGGAAGTACAAAAGTCAATAGTCATGCAATCCTACTTATGGTGCATTATTCGGTGTTAATTATGCTTAATGTTGTCTTATGAGATTATTCGTTTCTTAGTTGGTCGCTTCCCAATCTTTTGCTAGCCTTCATTTTGCACTAAGTATGATCACTACTCGTGCATCCAAAAACCTTAACCCAGTTTTGCCACATGACTCCACTATATCTACCTATATGATGTATTCTTTTTCCGTTCTAAGCAAATTTGCATGTGCCATCTCTAATTTTCAAAATAAACTTCTCTTTTGTGTGTTTGTTTCGCTTGCCGAGCGGTGAGGGGTGGCTAATATTTTCCATGATAGATGTGTTATTCTCAAGATGAGTGTTTATCCACTTGTCATTGCACGAGAGTAAGGCAAAGGTATTAGGGATGCCTAGTCCCAAAATGCAAAAAAATTGAGTTTACTTTATGTTATCAAATAATAAATTCCTTGGAAAGTGTTGGTATGGAGGGAAACCGTGGATACGGCTAGCCATGGAAAGGGAAAGTATGGGGGAAAAAGGATTAAACTTTATTTTCTGTTTGGGAACCGCCTATGATATATCTATGCATGGAAAGTATTGGGAACTCTAAGTCGTTTTCGTTGGTGGGATGGATACACCTCTCAAAATGTTTTTATCTCTAAGTTTTTCGCTTTAAGCTCTGGAACCTCTACAAATCCCTACTTCCCTCTACGAAGGGCCTTTCTGTTACTTTATGCAATTTTTAATTTTGAATTTGAGTCTCCATCTTCTCTTATAAAAGCACCAGCTAGGAGGCAATATGATCGTACTTAAGTATTGGGTGTAGCTAATATTCGAGTGTGTATCATGAATGGGTCAATGTTTGAGTAAGATGGGCTAGGGATAACTTATTTTAGCATTGATATTTTGAAAGACATGGTTCCTTGTTGATATGCTTGAGTATCTAAATTATCATGTCAAAACTAGACTATTGCTTTGAACAACTAAAAGTCCAATTGTCCATGCTATAAAGAAAATAATATGATATGACATGATAGGCAGCATTCCACATCAAAAATTCTGTTTTATCACTTACCTACTCGAGGACGAGTAGGAGTTAAGCTTGGGCATGCCGATACGTCTCCAGTGTATCTATAATTTTTGATTGTTCCATGCTGTTATATTATCAATCTTGAATGTTTTATAATCATTTTATATCCATTTTATATCATTATTTGGTACTAACCTATTTTTTTCTCCCCGGACACGAATATATAGAGTTGGAGTTGAGGTCGGTGGAGCTCCAGGGGGGCCACAAGGCAGGGGGCGCTCCCTGGGGGGCAGGCGCGCCTCCCACCCTCGTGGACAGGGTGTGGGCCCCCTGGCCTTGATTCTTTCGCCAATATTTTTTATTATTTCCAAAAATAATCTCCGTGAAGTTTGAGGTCATTCCGAGAACTTTTGTTTCTGCACAAAAATAATACCATGGCAATTCTGCTGAAAACAGCGTCAGTCCAGGTTAGTTCCATTCAAATCATGCAAGTTAGAGTCCAAAACAAGGGCAAAAGTGTTTGGAAAAGTAGATACGACGGAGACGTATCAGGGGACACGATGTTTACCCAGGTTCGGGCCCTCTCTATGGAGGTAATACCCTACTTCCTGCTTGATTGATCTTGATGAATATGAGTATTACAAGAGTTGGTCTACCACGAGATCGCAATGGCTAAAACCCTAGAAGTCTAGCATGTATGACTATGATTATGATTCTTGCCTCTACGGACTAAGCCCTCCGGTTTATATAGACACCGGAGGGGACTAGGGTTATACAAAGTTGGTTTACAGAGAAAGGAATCTTCATATCAAGACGCCAAGGAGAGTCCTATCCGGACACGGGAGCGAGTCTTCGGTCTTGTATCTTCACAGCCCATCAGTCCGGCCCACGTATAATAGTCTGGATGCTCGAGGACCCCTTAATCCAGGACTCCCTCAGTAGGTCTGAGGTAAACTACTCACACTTCATCGGAGAGGCAATGGTGTTGATGTAGAAGCCCTCCATGATCGAATCCCCCTCTGGCAGGACGACGGAAAAGGCCCCTAGATGGGATCTCACAGGTACAGAAGGTTGTGGTGGTGGAAAAGTGTTTTCATGGCTCTCCTGGTAGGCTTTGGAATATGTGAGAATATATAGGCGGAAGAAATAGGTTGGTGGAGTCACGAGGGGCCCACAAGGGTGGGGGTGCACCCTACCCCCGTGGGCGCACCCTCCGTCCTTGTGGATGCCTCGTGGCTTACCTAACGTGTACTCCAAGTCCTCTGGATGTCTTCTGGTCGAAGAAAAATCATCGCAAAAGTTTCATTCCGTTTGGTATTCCTTTTCTGCGAAACTCTAAAACAAGGAAAAAACAGAAACTGGCACTGGGCTCTAGGTTAATAGGTTAGTCCCAGAATTAATATAAAATAGCATATTAATGCATATAAAACATCCAAAATAGATAATATAATAGCATGGAACAATAAAAAATTATAGATACGTTGGAGACGTATCAAAGGTTGATTACTTATGCTAGAATTGTATTGATCAGACACTGATACGTCTCCAACGTATCTATAATTTTTTATTGTTTCATGCTGTTATATTATTAATCTTGGATGTTTTATAATCATTTTATATAATTTTTGGTACTAACCTATTGACATGGTGCCAAGTGCCAGTTGTTGTTTTCTACATGTTTTTTACATCGCAGGAAATCAATATCAAATGGAGTCCAAATGCAACGAAACTTCACGGAGATTTTTTTTGGACCAGAAGATACATAATGGGCCCTGGCTGCGCCTGGGGGTGCTCCGAGGAGAGCAGAACCCACGAGGGTGCACCAGGAGGCCCAGACGCGCCCTGGTGGGTTGTGCCCACCTCGGGTGCCCCCCGGACCGCGTCTTTGCTCTATAAATAGTGCAAAAATCCCAGAACCCTAGGGGAGTCGACGAAATATTCATCCAGCCACCGCAGAGTCTAGAACCACCAGATCGAATCTAGACACCATCTCGGATGGGGTACACCACCTCCATTGGTGCCTCTCCGATGATGCATGAATAGTTCTTTGTAGACCTTCGGGTCCGTAGTTTGTAGCTAGATGGCTTCATCTCTCTCTCTCTCTCTTGATTCTCAATACAATGGTTGATACATCTCCAACGTATCTATAATTTTTTATTGTTCCATGCTATATTATATCCTGCTTTGGACATTTTTGGGCTTTATTATACACTTTCATATTATTTTTGGGACTACCCTATTAACCGGAGGCCCAACCAGAATTGTTGTTTTTTGCCTATTTTAGGGTTTCACAGAAAAAGAATATCAAACGGAGTCCAAACGGAATGAAACCTTCGGGAATGTGATTTTCGGAACGGACCCTACGTCAAGACATCAACCAGGAAGGCACGAGGTAGGGGGCGTGCCTCCCCCCCCCCCAAGGCGCGCTCTCCACCCTCGTGGGGCCCACGTTGCTCCATCGACGTACTCCTTCCTCCTATATATACCTACGCACCCCCAAACTACCAGATACGGAGCCAAAACCCTAATTCCACCGCTTTAACTTTCTGTATCTGTGAGATCCCATCTTGGGGCCTTTTCCAGAGCTCCGCCGGAGGAGGAATCGATCACAGAGGGCTTCTACATCAACACCATAGCCTCTCCGATGAAGTGTGAGTATTTTACTTCAGACCTTCGGGTCCATAGTTATTAGCTAGATGGCTTCTTCTCTCTTTTTTGATCTCGATACAAAGTTCTCCCCCTCTCTTCTGGAGATCTATTTGATGTAATGTTATTTTGTGGTGTGTTTGTTGAGACCGATGAATTGTGGGTTTATGATCAAGTTTATCTATGAACAATATTTGAATCTTCTCTGAATTATTTTATGTATGATTGGTTATCTTTGCAAGTCTCTTCGAATTATCAGTTTGGTTTGGCCTACTAGATTGATCTTTCTTGCAATGGGAGAAGTGCTTAGCTTTGGGTTCAATCTTGCGGTGTCCTTTCCCAGTGACAGTAGGGGCAGCAAGCCACACATTGTATTGTTGCCACCAAGGATAACAAGATGGGGTTTATTTCATATTGCATGAGTTTATCCCTCTACATCATGTCATCTTGCTTAAAGCGTTACTCTGTTCTCTTGAACTTAATACTCTAGATGCATGCTGGATGGCGGTCGATGTGTGGAGTAATAGTAGTAGATGCAGGCAGGAGACGATCTACTTGTCTCGGACGTGATGCCTATATACATGATCATACCTAGATATTTGCATAACTATGCTGAATTCTGTCAATTGCTCAACAGTAATTTGTTTACCCACCGTAATACTTATGCTCTCGAGAGAAGCCACTAGTGAAACCTATGGCCCCCGAATCTATTCTCCATCATATTAATCTTTCAATACTTAGTTATTTATTTTGCCTTTTATTTTACTTTGCATCTATTTCTCTTTATCGTAAAAATACCAAAAATATTATCTTATGATATCTATCAGATCTCACTCTCGTAAGTGACCGTGAAGGGATTGACAACCCCTTTATTGCGTTGGTTGCGAGGAGTTTATTTGTTTGTGTAGGTGTGAGGCTCATGCGTGGCCTCCTACTGGATTCATACCTTGGTCCTCAAAAACTGAGGGAAATATTTACGCTACTTTGCTGCATCACCCATTCCTCTTCAAGGGAAAACCAACGCTGTGCTCAAGAGGTAGCAAGAAGGATTTCTGGCGCCGTTGCCGGGGAGTCTACGCAAAAGTCAACATACCAAGTACCCATTACAAACCCTTATCTGCTGCATTACATTATTTGCCATTTGCCTCTCGTTTTCCTCTCCCCCACTTCACCCTTGCCATTTTATTCGCCCTCTCTCTCCGTCCCCCTTCTCTTTCTCTATTTGCCTCTTTTTGCCCGTCTCTTGTTTTCTTGTGTGTTGGTTTGCTTGCTTGTCATTGTGGCTAGTCCCCTATCTTCTCTGTTGTCTCCCGAAAATGAAGTTCTTAATTTTAAGCAAAGGGAAGGAGAAAATCTAAAAGACTCTTGGTACAGAATTTGCAATGCTCAAAATAGATCTACCAAAAAGCAATCTACTTCCGTTCTTCTCCGCAATTTTTATGTAGGCACTACTCCTTGGCACAGATATGTCCTTGATACCATTACCGGAGGGAATTTCTTGGGTAGCCACCCTTTTGATTCCTATATTGCTATGATAGATTTGTTTGGCTCACCCCCTATTTTGGTTAATGGAACTATGTTAACTTTGGAGCATGTAATGCAAAAACTTGAAATTATTGAAAATAAGGTTGCTACCATAGAGTTAATTGAAAATTTGGATAAAAAGGTCCATAACCAAATTAATCAATATGGATCTGAAGTAGGAGTCACTTTGAAAAATATTAAGGAGAAGGAACCCATAGTTAATGAAAGAATAAATCAGGATTCCACTAGAATCAATAAACTTGAGGGTATCATTACCAACTTGGGAACCGCCTTTTATTCCATAAATAATACTCCAATTCCTCCAACTAAAATTGCCAAGCTTATGTATGTTCTTAAAAATAAGGGTGAATCCTCTAGCAAGGAAACTGCGGATCTCAAATCTATAAGTATTCATCCCAATCTTTTTGCTATCATTAAGGAACTGTTTGCTACTAATGATTGTTTTGATTTTGCGCCTAGAAGTTTGATGATTGATAAAAGGAAAGAAACTATTAAGGGCGATAGATGTCTCATTGAAGAATTACCAACTAAAGATACCTAAACCTATCCTTGCTTTTATGCCTAGCTAGGGGCGTTAAACGATAGGGCTTGTTTGGAGGCAACCCAATTTTATTTTTATTCATTGTTTTTTGCTCATGTTTAGTAATAAACAATTTATCTGGCCTCTGTTTTGGTTGTGTTTTTTGTTTTTAATTAGTGTTTGTGCCAAGTAGAACCGTTGGAATGACTTGGGGAAAGCCTTTTTAATCTTGCTGTAAAAACAGAAACTTTGGCGCTCACGAGAATTGCTGCCATTTTTATTTGGAAAGTGATATTTAGTTAATTATTTTTGAAGATGATTAATAGATGAATTCCTCACATCCAGCAATTTATTTTAGAAATTTTGGGGTTCCAGAACTTGCGTTAGATACAGATTATTACAGACTGTTCTATTTTTGATAGATTCTGTTTTTCGTGTGTTGTTTGCTTATTTTGGTGAATCTATGGCTAGTAAAATAGTTTATAAACCATAGAGAAGTTGGAAAGTAGGTTTAACACCAATATAAATAAATAATGATTTCATTACAGTACCTTGAAGTGGTGTTTTCTTTTCTTTCGCTAACGGAGCTCACGAGATTTTCTACTTTAAGTTTTGTGTTGTGAAGTTTTCAAGTTTTGGGTGAAAGATTTGATGGATTATGGAACAAGGAGTGGCAAGAGCCTAAGCTTGGGGATGCCCATGGCACCCCAACATAATCTAAGGACACCTAAAAGCCCAATCTTGGGGATGCCCCAGAAGGCATCCCCTCTTTCATCTACTTCCGTCGGCAACTTTACTTGGAGTTATATTTTTATTGACCACATGATATGTGTTTTGCTTGGAGCGTCTTGTATTATTTGAGTCTTTATTTGTTAGTATTCCACAATCATCCTTCCTGTACACACCTTTTGAGAGAGACACACATGATTCGGAAATTGTTAGAATACTCTATGTGTTTCACTTATATCTTTTGAGTTATATAGTTTTTACTCTAGTGCTTCACCTATATCTTTTAGAGCACGGTAGTGGATTTGTTTTATAGAAACTATTGTTCTCTCATGCTTCACTTAGATTATTTTGAGAGTCCTACAAAACAGCATGGTAATTTGCTTTAATTATGTTAGGCATTCAAGATTATTAAAAAAAATTCTTATAAGTGTGTTGAATAGTATGAGAAGTTTCATACTTGATAATTGTTTTCAGATATGGAGATGGTGATACTAGAGTCGTGCTAGTTGAGTAGTTGTGAATTTGAGAAATGCTTGTGTTGAAGCTTGTGATTCCCGTAGCATGCACGTATGGTTAACCATTATGTGATGAAGTCGGAGCATGATTTATTTATTGATTGTCTTCCTTATGAGTGGTGGTCAGGGACGAGCGATGGTCTTTTCCTAACAATCTATCCCCCTAGGAGCATGCGCGTAGTACTTTGCTTTGATAACTAATAGATTTTTGTAATAAGTATGTGAGTTATTTATGACTAATGTTGATTCCATGGATTATACGCACTCTCACCCTCCCACCATTGCTAGCCTCTCTAATACCGCGCACCTTTCGCCGGTATCATACACCCACCATATACCT